>NW_027493118.1:137500-416443 GCF_021521415.1 Bidens hawaiensis | reverse complement strand
TTACATTTTATTAGGGGTTTTAAACAAACTGAGCCTGAGCTCGACTCTTTTTTGCCTTCGAGAGCTTTTTTTTAAAGCTCGAGCTTTGCTTGTTTGTTTGTTATTTTATTACAGTATGTGTTTACTAATTCATATACGTTTTGCAATTATTTATATATATTTTAAGAAAAACTTTAACGAGCCTACGCTAGGGCTTGGTTCGAGCTTGTGTGCAGTACCTTAAGTGAGCCGAAGCTTGGCTCGAGCTTGGCATTCCAGTGTTAAATTAAGACATTGAAGTCCAAAAGTGTTAAAAAAGTTGAAAATACACCTAACTTGTTAATGCTAGACGAGCCTAAGCGATTTTCCAATACAAGGCTCAAGAATTTAAACGAGTTTTAGTTGAAACTCGGGCTTGGCTTGGGTTCGATAAGGCTCAACCCGTTTCAAGCTTTTTATCGACGGGGTAGCATGTGAGTGGCGCATCTCGTTTACACCCCTACATTATAGTGATGTATAATTGTATATTCTTTTAACCGGTAAAGTTTAGTTTTGAATGTAATATATAATAGAACTACATTAAAATGATAATGCATAATTTCTGGCATCTTACAGTTACAGATAGTGATCATATTTGAACGTTATGAGCATTACTTAGGCTACTGTTTCTGAGTCTCAAATATTAGGATATGAGAGTTACTGAGTTTCTTATTTTCAGGAGGTAGCTACACAGGCAAAAGTAACCAACAAAGTCTTCTTTGACATAAGCATCAGAAACCATGTGGGGAAACAATGTAGGAAGAATTGTGATTGGGCTCTTTGGTGATGATGTTCCCCAAACTACTGAAAATTTCCGGGCTCTGTGTACAGGTTGAATATTACCATAGTTATCAAATGCGATAAGCGCTCGAAAGCGTTGAGGCTGGGCCTAGCGCTCCAGGCGATAAGCGCAAAAAAAGCGCCCTGATTTAAAAAAAACGCACATTAAAAAACAAATTTTTTAATTCAATAAACATACATTTTAACTGTCAAGAACAACAATTTGATCCATTAACACATTTATCATAATATCCAGATTTCCAAAAATTAAAAAATTAAAACCTAATCACAAATTCTGAATATTTTAATCATTTAGTAACTGAAGTCAAATAATATTTAATACACATGGGAAGTTTGGGAAAAGATTAAGGTGCTTTAGTGGATTTTTAGGTACTCCTAGAGAATAGGAACAGGTTGTTTAAATGATATTTTAACATGCGTGAGAAGTTGGGAACATATTAATGGCGCTTTAAATATCTGAGTCATGCAACTCGCAATTAATTGGCGTCCTAGCGCTTTAAATGCGCTTAGGCGCAAAAAGCGCTCGATTTTAACAACTATGAATATTACAATAGTGTATTTTGGTGATTGATTTTTGTTGGTTTTGATACACGTATGGAGTGAATTTATGGGTGCTCTGGTTTTCATCTGTTTCAGGAGAGAAAGGTTTTTGGCTACAAGGGTTCTGCATTTCACCGTGTCATTAAGGATTTCATGATTCAAGGAGGGGACTTTGACAAGGGAAATGTAGGTCTAGTTGATTCTGTCTTATACTTCCTTTCATCCGTTGATGCATATGCTATAGTTTCTGTGCAAAAACTGTGAATAGCTGTTCATTCTAGTTACATTAAGCTATATGTTATTTGATGCTCTATTGTTTTTTTTTGCCCCAAAAGATTGCAAGGTGTGTGAGTTTAGTATTACATGGCAGCAGTTATTTATAAAACCACATAATTTTATATATGGTTCACAGGGGTAAGGTTAACGTACAAATGAAATTAACGTGCTAAACGTGAGAATCAAGTAGAGTAATTATATATACAAGTAGAGTAATTATCAAAAGAGTAATTACATAATTACTCTACTTGATTCTCATGTTTAGCACGTTAATTTCATTTGTATTTGATCCAAACCCATGGTTGACATCCCAATTTATTATGATATATAGTTAATAGTGTTCTGATGAGCTTAACTAGTGAGCCTTCACATATTTATTCAACACACTATAGTTTCTACGAATTTTTAAGAAAATAATGTGGAACTTGATAACCACATATTCAGCTTCTGCCCTATGCCCCTATTGATATATATGATTATGTTGAGGTTTCATGCCTCAATTATATGGCAGAACTTGTAATTTTTTTTCAGTCATATCTTGTAATTTATCTGCTTTTTTTTCCTGAATACTATGCAGGGCACTGGTGGCAAGAGCATATATGGCCGGACTTTCAAGGACGAAAACTTCAATCGTGAGTTAGCCATACTTCTACACTAATCATGTTATAATGTTATCAAATCCAGTTAATTGGTAGTATCTCTGAAAGCAATTAAACTAAAACTTAATTTGGAACAACATAGGGAGTTAGGGACACCATTTATTTAATTAAGAGTTAACAAGTAACTGCATAAAAAAGTAGGCAACTTTGGGTAGAGTTTTAACACTTTTTGGGCTAGAAAAGGAATTTTTGTTTTTCTGATTTATGATAAACCAGATTTAAATTTGTTTTAATTGTGAGGGTAATCTAACTTGTTGGTAAACTTTGACCAACTTTGACTTTTGTAATGTGGTCACTGGGTCCCTGGAAACTTGTTAACATGGACTTTCTATTTTTAATCAAAGTTTTAAAGCATGATATTTTTTCAATGGTGAAAAATTTTGAAATAGAAGTATAGAACTTTGACAAAAGTTACTTTACATATTATGAAAGTTTATCTTGTTGCTGTTCTCATATTCTGTATTCAGTTATTCACACATTTTGATATATGTTGAAAATTGCAGTAACTCACACTGGGCCCGGAATTGTTAGCATGGCAAATGCTGGACCCAATACTAATGGAAGTCAATTCTTTATATGCACGGTCAAGGGTACAGTTCTACTATACTGTCTGGTGTAGATTATCTGATGGCATGATTATGGTTTTAAAATTTTGTTATACTTCTATCGACATGTAAATACGTCTTTTTGTAATGTGTGTGATGGGCAGACTCCATGGCTGGACCAAAGGCATGTTGTGTTTGGGCAAGTTCTTGAAGGCATGGATGTAGTTAAGCTGATCGAGTCACAAGTCACTGACAGAGGTGAGTCCGCTCCAACAAAGAGAGTTGTGATCAGTGATTGTGGCGAGCTTCCATTGGTCTAGAAAAGCAAGGCAGGCGATTGTCTATTTTGTATGAGTTACCGTAGCGTTTTCAGACATATTATTTTTTTTTCTTTACTTTTATTATAATTTTCATCCGTGTGTAACACAGGACGTTCATTATTAAACATGTTATTATTTAAATGATATATTTAATTTGGATTATATTGTTTTTTTAAATTTTCAGGTAGTGAAGCAAATTAAGTTTCTTTTTTTAAACATGAAAAAACATGTTTAGGTCTTTTGTTGATATTTTTTTGTGGTTTAGTGTACATTAACTTATTGTATAATATCTATACATTGTAAATGGTTAACGCTTTGGCCCAAAAGTTGAAGAAGTTTTGTTTTGCTTGAATTTGTTGTTTAAATTTATTATGTTTATTGATATGTTTTTTCCACCCGTGTGTATCACGGGTCTATACCCTAGTATTTAGTATAGTGAGATATTTTAGATACTTCATTGGATAGTTAGCACGAGTATCAAGGACGATCTAGTGCATGATTCTTGTTCATGTGACTTTTTCCATAGTCTTCACATGAAAGACCGTGCCTGACATAAAGTCGTTCATCTTTTAAATTATGTCCTTATTATTGCCACGTGGCGTGAAAACGATGGTTCATATTTGTTGTGGTCAACTGCAGTACTTCCATTTTTTAATTTTTCAAAACATCACTAATTTGATTAATTTCTAACATCTGCTGGTAAAAAAGAAAAAAAAAAACAATTTGTAACATCTATTAAACTGTTAAAGAACTAATCAATCCTAAATTGTATAGGAATCTTTCCGATTTCGAACGGAACAGGCTTCTTAAAGAAAATCTTGTCGTCGGCTGCGAATTAATCGTGGTCGACACATTGTCTTCCTTCAGTTGAAGTACACTTTCGCCTATTGCATTGCGAACCGCTTCAATTGTTTTGACTTTTAACCTCATCTCCAAATGAACCCCGTCATGTAGAATGTGTTTACGGCCTTTTGTCCTCTTGTCTTTACCTCCGCCCTTGTGATTGAAAGCCCGTTCTCTCTAAAGATTCGAGTCACATCTGATAGTAATCCAACTCTGTCTTCACCACATAGCTCTAGCCTTACACCCTGCGTATTGTAACGAATATTTTAAATTGATTTTGGAATTTAAAACTTTTAAAAAGTGATGTGGAATTTAAAATTTGTATTTTACCTCTGGAATTTGTCTCTTTATAGCTGCCTCTAGGCAATGAATTACATGTTGACGTTCGGCTTCTGAACTGATCGGATATCCGTCCATATGTCGAATGTAAAATTCCTTTTAAACCATACAAATATAAGTTTTTATATCAGATTAAAGGTGTGAATTCTTGACACGACAAAAAAATTATGTCACAAACCATGAACGCATAACTAAGTGGTTCGAGTTAGTGTCGATCTGGCATGCTCTGACACATTTAACCAATTTATTTAATATTATTTTTATTAAATGTGAATAAAATAAATTCAACTACTTAAGTATTTTTTTTACCAAAATTAAAAATTTTAAAAATTAATTGGCAGATTTTTGAACCACCTAAAATAAAACTTAACATAATTTTAATGTATTAATACGAAAATTTTCAATTGGTTAAACGGGGGTGTGTTTGTGTCAACACAGAATACATGGGTTGTGTTGTTCAAGTTCACATGTGTGACACGGTTTTCATGTATGTGTCAATTGTCATGGTCGTGTTAGGCTTGACCCCTTACAAACACAACCCGCAGATAAAATTAACATTTCCCTAAATCGAAGTGTTGACCGAAAGTAGAATTAATACCTGAGAAGCTTCAACTCCTTCAGCAACAATGGTGGCATGATACACTACATATTGCATATCAGTAAGTGTACAAACTGTATCAAACAATAACTTTGGTCTGTCCGGACACCTCAAATTAACAACCGTATACCCTTTCTCCCTGCAATTCTCAACTGTCACCAACGGTTTTACGCTTTTAGAATTCTCATATAATCCACATTCCTCGGTATCATAATCGCGATCTGCATACATTAACTGGTGCAGCCTTCTTTGTGTATGAGTACACTCTCTAGACACCGCGGTTTGGGCCCCACGTTGGTCTTTATCTCCTTTAAGAATAAAAAGGAGTAGCTGTTTGATTTTAGCTAGTCGATCGGGGTCTTCAATAGGGAGTCCGGGTTTCATTGTCAGTAATATAAACAATTGAAGCAACTCTAGAATTATGAGTCCAAATTTCGGCTGAGACAACATTGCATTTGAGGTTGGAGAGAACTGCAAACACCTCGGAAAGTAAACCGGGCCTGTCACGGCCCGTTAACTCGATGGTTGTGTGGTCTGTAACCGATTGGACCCCGACTGAACCCCTTAAAGATCTGAAGCTGCAACCTCTTGGTCCAAGTGACTAAAACATGTAACATACTTGATTCAGTATTAATGATATAAATGCTGAGTTAGTAATTTAACATATACCTGTTGGATACGATCCGCGACATTATCCTCGAAGAGCTTATTTCCATTCTGATCAGTGACATGAAATACTGCGAATTACAACGAACAACATCATAACGATATTGATGAATATTGAATAATATTATGTATTAAATAACTAAAATCCAGTTCTTTGTAAACATAGATTACAATAAAAAGGATAATGATAAAGCTAATCAGATAATAATGGTAATAAAATTATAATAATCATCCCAATTAATACTTAAACTAGAGAGTCAACAATAACTAAGAAACAAAACAAAAATAAATCAAATAATAATAAATATAGCAGACATTAAACTATTAAAGTTAGAGATAAGATAGGGCCAAACTATAGGAATAGTGTCAACAAAAAAAAACAACTAAATAAAAATATAGAAAGATTAGACCACTCTTTTCAAGTTAACCGTTTAAAACGAACACATATTTTATATACAAAGAAACGCCAAGGATTTGATGTCTTCAGTAACCTTAGAAACCGAGATGTCCTTATTTTCTTTTAGCCACAAAATTGATTAAATTTTTTATTATAAAATGTAAGGTAAAATATTATTACCATCCATAAACCATTCTCCATCTGAAGAAATGTAAGCTCTTTTAATCTGTATATTCATATCAGTTAGAACCTGAACAACTTCTAACAAACTCCCTCTCTTGTTAGCACTGTCAACCTTCAATAAAAAAAAAAATTATATAAACTTTAAAATTTAAACCAACATTTTATTACCAAATCTTATTAAAACTACAAAAGATTATATTGTACCTTAATCAAAGTAACATTTCTGTATGTAACATTATCAACAGTAACCCTGGGTGGATGCATGCGATTAACAAGTTTGGCAAACTCTTGATCAACATTTAAAGAAGAAGACCAACAATATTCCATTTTGTTGAGTATGTGAATAATAAAAAATATTATTATTATTTGTTGGTGAAAGAGTTTAATTAGGCGGAGCAAGAACACAAGCAGAGAGAGGATGCCTGGTGTATGGGAATTTGACGACTGCTGCACTGCCCAATATTCAAATACTTAAATAATAATAATGAATAGGAACAAAATGAGAACAAAAATTAATGCCTTTTAATTCAATTTCTATTTTCAACATCATTTTTATACGTTAAAGTTTTGTGGATATATATCTCATAAAACACATGTTTTCACACTTACTCATTTATAACTTTATCTACTTTTATTTCTATTATAGTATTATTCGAGTGGAAAATATTAATGTATTTCATTACGAGAAAATTCCCAAATGGGTCTTTTGACCAACCTAGTTATAGCACTAGCTATTGTTTTTTAAAAAAAACTTCAAAATCATAAACCATTGGACTAGATGTTCTTCTCCCGCCAAACGCACAATCTTAAAACCAGTAAAATCTACCTATCTGTTCGTATTTGTGAGGACCGACGGAATTTATGAGAACCGATCAAACTATTTGTGAAGATAGACTAAGCTATTTGTATGTACTAATGAAATTTGAACTCCGTTTGTACGGACCAATGAATTTATATATATTTTTTAATATTATTTAGTTATAAACATCATAATATGAAAATAACAGGTTATAAAAATAAAATAAACTTGCATAATACTTTTATAATAAATTTTAATGTTATAATAAGTTGTATATAATAAATTATAACTATAACGTTATGATATCAAAATAAAAATCTTATAAAAATAACACAAATTTTACTTAAAATTATAAATTTTACATTTGCTACAACTGAAATTACTTATAGTTCAAAATTATTTTATCAGAGAAAGTATATATATTTAAAGTTTTAGGTACATGGATTAGTGATCTATTAGTAAACACAAAGCTTTACCTTGATTTGAGAGGGTGTGAAAGGTTTTAGGTTCAATTTCTATAAACGATAAAAGTTAAAAAAAAATCACCTTAAAAGATTTAAAGTTTTAGGTACCATTTATATTTATAATAATTAATTTGCTTTATATATGGCTGCCATATAAATTCAGTTTGTTGCATAAATTTAGTCACATACTCACATGAATAATGTTTGAATGGAAGGGGCACTCATGGCCTCACGGGTATTACCCTTGAACTATCCAATCTTATGTTGTCATCTTATTTTAACCCTTAAGTACCCACAAACGATAAAACTACTAGCGGCACCTATCCACACATGTAATAAATTAATTATTAAGTAATTTTAATTCTCCAACCTTTGCCATTGAATCAAGTTTGTGGTAAACTACCATGAAATGAACCCATACACCATATTCATACGAGGTAGCAGTGGTGTTGTCATATGATTTGGAAACCATACACTCTACCCATATGGGTAGTCCGCCCTCTCTTATATGCCAATTTAGTTATATTTAGTCATTCAAAACAAAAATATTTAAATATGATGTTTTTTGCTGCACCACGTCACTACGGATCCTTTTTAAGGGTTAGGTTATTTAATAAACAGAAACAAAAATGAGAAGAACGAAGAAAATTGTAACAAAAAATATCTATATAAAATAATAAAAAATCATAACTCAAAATAATAAAAAAAAATAAAAGAGAATGTTTACCTGTCTTCCTTGTTCTATAAAAACACACACAATGTTGAGAAAAAAAATATATAATTGTATCTTTTTATTTATCATTGTGTTTTTTGTTTTTTTCATAACAGATTTTATTTTTTTCTTGACATTGTATCTTTTTTTTTACTTGATATTAGAGCATTCTCATCCGGATCTCCATCCCCATCTTTATAATTACACTACAAAATACTGCATTTCTTTTTCCTGATCAATTAAATGATATTACTTTATACCTTTATCATTACAGTTTTCTCTCTTCTCTACTCACAACTAATTTAACAAATATTAAAAAATAAATAGAGACAAACAAAGTTTTCCTAAATTTACAAAAAATCACTATCTTTTTTCTCTCTACCATATAATTTACACTCAAAACCACTCAAAACCTCACCCTATAATTTACAAACTCTCATCACAATAATATAGGGAATGAGTTGGGAATGCTCTTGTGTTATATTACTAAACCCATTGTGTTATAATTTGCTCTGCGTTGTGTTATATTTTGCAATCTGTTGTGTCTTTTTTATTTATCATTGTGTTTTTTTCGTCATTGTGTTTTTTTTCTTGATATTGTGTCTTTTCCTTTTTTTTAGTTAACTCGACAGACGGGGGAAACATTTTAGTTTTTTTATTTTTTATTTATATTTTGATTTATTATCATTTTTTTAATTTTCTTTTAAAAAGTTTTTTTTCCTACAAATCATTCTCAAACTTCTCATTTTGTCCCTTTTACATTTTAACTTTTCTCTTCATTTAAATAAAGCCAATTTATCATTATTTTTTACACAAATCATTCTCACACTTTTCATTATATCTTCCCTTATAATTTTATTTTTCTCTTCATTTAAATAAAGCCATTTTGTCATTATTGTATTTATTGTTATAAACTAGTATATTAATACACATGATATTAATAAAGGCATTATATATGTGAAATATTAAAAGTAAGAATACGATATTTTATTTAAAATGAAATGTTATATTCATACACTTTTTATGCGTGTGTAATCACCTTTCTTTTCACATTGTCATACATCCCTTATACGGGTCATCTAGGTACCATCCCAACTCATGAGCTGAATGTTTGAGTTTGTCATATGATATATGAATAACTAAAGCAATTCAAAAGAAAACTAATAATGAAAAAACCAAATTGACAAGAAACTCAAGTATTAATATGTTTTCATTACTAAAGAAAACTAATAATGGAAAGAAACAAATTGAGAACCAAAATTAATATTCAATTTTTGTTTCCACACGACCTTTTAACACTAAGTCTTGACAATCCATATCCAAAAACACATGCTTTATGTAACAAATATTCATTTATACTATTATAGAGATAAAAGTTTTTCCCTAAATACCAGTACTTTATTTATATTGGTGTCGAACTGATACATGGGTATAAAGTATTCAATACCCGTTTTTCTCAAATTCGAAATATGGTATAATCTGCATCGGTATCGTTTTTTTTTTTTGGTATTTCCAACTAATTGAAAAATGTACTTGGTATTAGTTACCGGTTTCCGTACTTTTCTTTTTTGTTTTCCAGTATAAACTGATACGGTTTTTTGGACATTTTTGTTTTTTTATTTTTATTTTCGTGCTATGTTATACAATATGGTTTTTGGGACATTTTTCATTTAAATTTTAATGTGTTTTTTTATACAACGTGGATTCATCTAAATATAACAGTTTCACATTATTGCATACATGTTATAAAATAAACATGTACAAATGGATTATAATGTTGAAAATAGTAATAGTAAGAACATCAATTTTTTTTAAAAAAAAAATATGCAATGAGAGATGCATAGTGAAACTGAAATGTTTATATAGTTTTTTTATTATATGTTTACCGGTTAAGTTACAAATGAAATTGACAAAATAGAGTATTACCATGCGAAATATAAACCTCAATTTGATTCTATAGAAACGATTATAACAAATTATTTTTTATGAAAAATTTTACACAAGTTTTACCGGTAGATTTTGCCAAAAAACAGACCAAACAAAGGAGGCGTGGGTAGTTTTCATGGACTAGAGAATAGAATTTGTATGAAGTTGATTGATTCTTAAAAAGAATGGCAACATAAATGAGGAAACACAAACGAATCTATCATCCTTTTGTTTTTAGCAACACTTATTTTTTTAAGTGACAACAACCATGTTAACGATAGGAAAAAATTGTATGTGACATGTCTTAAATATTATTAGTTTTGTAATATATTAGCAGTATAGATATAATCGATTCACATACTCCATAGATAAATATTTATTAGTGGTGTTAAATCAGTCGTGTTTACAGATTGACATGTAATCTAACATATACTCGAATACAACATGAACATACCCACCTTTAGCTTAGCTAAATGTGTTTGTGATTCGACCTTAATTTTGTATTAGCTTCATGCCACCATATTTTTTATATTGTGTGAAAAATTCACACTCGAATTCTTTACGGCATTTTAGTTTAAATATTTTTGAAAGAAATAATAAACAAATTTAGTTCTTGAGTGGGGTTTAGTTCAAATGACAAAGCCATTGGATTTAGATTTTAGTGTGAGGGTTCAAGCTCTGCCGAAGACAGATTTATTATAATTTAGCCATTCAAGGCAAAACAAATTCAGATTTTTTTTTCTTTGTTAAGAAGCTACAAAAATGATGTCAATTTTATATGTGTGACAAAACAAATTAATATAATTACCAATACAATTTGAAGGGGGTTAGATATAGTGAGGTTAGTATGTTATACCACCCATCAAACATGCCAATCATGTGATGAGATGCATCTTTGAGACGTGTATACTATGTTGATGGCCGACACGACTAACTGCAAATGAACACACATAATACACATTTTTCTTAACGACATGATGGTAGAAGACCTATGTCAGATGTTGTTTGTTACAAAAAGCATGATTAATATGTCACATTTTGTGTTACATTCTTAGGGCGTGTTCGTTTCACAGAATTCGTGAGAATTCAAAGGAATTGGAATTAAAATCCCATGACATGGCGTGTTCGTTTCGTTGGAATTGGAATCTTAATTCCATTTTGGTGTGTTCAGTTGACAAGGAATTGGAATTTAATTCCTTCAAATTTCTTTAAACAAAGGGATTCTAAATCCTTCCATCATGTGAAGGAATTCAAGTAAATTTGATGGAATCTTTAATAGAGCGACTAACATGTTCGCGTTCGGGTCGACATTTCGGGTGTGTTCACATTCAGGTCGACGCTCCGAGTCTTAGCGCTTTCAGCTCAGTGCTCCGAGTCGGGTCGCGTTTGGGTCAACGCCCCCGATCGGCTCACATTCGGTTCGGCGCCCCGCGTCAGTTTGTGTTCGGTTTGACGCCAGGGTAAGTTCGGCTCAACCCGACCCGATCCGCCGACGCCCCGGCCATTTCATGGACCAAAACGAAACAAAGAATAGAAACCGAAATGAAACGAAACCGAACTAACCAAAACGAAACAGAAATAAACATAAACCGAACAAAAAAAACTAACCAAAATAAAAGTTAAACCGTACCGAGTAAACCGACTAAAATGAAACAAAAAAAGGGAAACGAACAAAACGAAACAGAAAATTAAACCCGAACGGAAACGAAACAAAAAAAACCCGACATAAACGAACCAAAAAACCGAAACGAGCCGAAACAAAAAAACTAAATAAAATAAGCAAAAAAACGAACTTGAATCAAACATAAACCGAAAAAAAACATCATAATCGAACCAAAAAAACCAAAACGGGCCGAAACCCAAAAAAATGAACAAAATAAGCAAAAAAAAAAGAACTTGAACCAAACAGAAACGGATAAAAACGAACAAAAAAACCGACATGGGCCGAAACGCAAAAAAATGAACAAAATAAGCAAAAAACGAACTTGAACCAAACAACGAAAAAACAACATAAACGAATCAAAAAAACCGAAAAGGCCCGAAACCCAAAAAATGAACAAAATAAGCAAAAAAAAAACGAACTTGAACCAAACAGAAACCGAAAAATAACGAACCAAAAAAATGAAACAGGCCGAAACCCAAAAAACTGAACAAAATAAGCAAAAAACGAACTTGAACCAAACAGAAACCGAAAAATAACGAACCAAAAAAATGAAACAGGCCGAAACCCAAAAAACTGAACAAAATAAGCAAAAAACGAACTTGAACCAAACAGAAACCGAAAAAACAACATAAACGAACCAAAAAAACCGAAACGAGCCGAAACCCAAGAAACTGAACAAGATAAGCAAAAAAACGAACTTGAACCAAAAACACAAAACTAAAAAACTGAACAAAATAAGCAAAAAATAAGAGCTTGAACCAAACAGAAAAAGAAAAAAAACGACTTAAACGAACCAAAAAAACCGAAATGGGCCGAAACCCAAAAATCTGAACAAAAAAAAAAGAAAAAAAACGAACTCGGAGAAAACAAAATACGAAAAACTAACCTAAACGAACCAAAAAAATTGAAACCGACCCGAACAAAACCCAATAAACTAACCAACTTAAGCAAAAAAATAAAAAAAAACAAATCAGAATGAAACCGGAAAAAATAACGAAACAAAAAAAAAACGAAAGCGGGCCGAGTCGGGTCGGGTCGGGTCGGGTGGAAGCGGTTCAAATCACCAGCGGGTCGGATCTTCCAAAAACGTTGTGAGTCGTCAGTAGAGTGGGTCAAAGTGATTGCCTCCGACTCATTGGCCAACCAAACACGTTAGATGGAATTGAGATTCCAATTCCAACAAATTCCATTCCTATGGGAATGTTTAAATTCCAATTCCAGTTCCTTTAAATTTCAATTCCTATGCAAATTCCAATTCTAATTCCGTGAAACGAACGCGCCCTAGGATTGTCATATTAAGAAGTTGTGCAGTTGATTGTGTACTGTAACTAATGAAAGGCGATGATTACCGTATAAAAAAGATTATAGGGTTAATCATGTAATTAAATGAAAGTTGTGGGTACCATATTTAAATAGGTGTGTGGGGTTAGTTAGATAATTAATAGAACTTAAGGGTTATCATATATAGGGGTGTTAATTGGATCGAATATCGGTTATTCGGGTTGTTTGGATCGGTTTGTTTGGATTTGAAATTTTTCTTCCTAGATTCAAAAAACCGAACCTATCCGAATTCAAATTTTGCTAACTGAACCGAATTCATCTTAATTCAATTCGGACCAGTTTCGGTTAAATTCCGAAAAATCCGAAATTGGATATTATATCATGTGCAACGGCTAATTACCAAAAAAACAATTATCTAACACAATGAAACATGCATAAGTCTTAAACACAACAGTAGTCTTAAATGCAAAATGCAAAGTTCAAACAAGAACAAAAAATAAACAAGAATCTATCTATTATAATAAAAACCTACCAATTTTGCCACTTGTCAATACCATAGCCCTCCTCATATTTATTAAACCAATTTTCATATATGGTCCTTATTTTTTAATTCATTTCTATGACATTCAAATTATAGGTTTATTCCAACTAAATCCATTACTA
Source organism: Bidens hawaiensis (assembly GCF_021521415.1). Taxonomy (NCBI): domain Eukaryota; kingdom Viridiplantae; phylum Streptophyta; class Magnoliopsida; order Asterales; family Asteraceae; genus Bidens; species Bidens hawaiensis. The sequence continues at coordinate 402,750 of NW_027493118.1, read as the reverse complement.
CATATAATAAGTATTCTTCATATGGATTGACAAGAGACGATTAGTGAATTTTGAAGTGTTAATTAAATTGTTTATTATGGTTTATATTCAAATAATAAACAATAAACATTCGATTCATAATATATGGAATGTGAACAATCGACTTAGGCTAAATCCTGATAACGTCAGCGGCTAAGGCTTAGCCTTTAATACCTAAAAATACATATGATTTTAAAACTAAAACTTTTCGGGTTGACCCGAAACCTATAATTCAGACCCAAGAACCAACCTGAATTACTTCGGTTCAGGTCCGGGTTAGTATTTTCTTGGGGTTCGAGTTTCTCGGGTCGGATTAGTTTGGGCTCAGGTACGGGTTTTCTTGGGTTGGGTTTCATGTTACGGGTAAAAGTAACATCCCTACTTTCAACAATTATAAATAAGAATCACTACCTTCATTTTATGCAACTTTAAATCTTCTAATATTCTTCAAACTCAGAATAATCACTATTATTTGAACATGGTTTTAATGTTAGTATGTATTTTTCATTTTCCTGGAAATTACATTCATATGAAATATACAAATCATTTTGTTATATTTAAATTTTTGATTTTTATGTTGCTTGATTATACAATTTTTAATTGTAAATTATAAAGTCAATTAAAACTTTGTTATACAAAGAATATTAATGAAAACAAATTTATTATGATTAATCAATTTTAAATTGTAAAGATTCTAAGGATGATTATATCATTAAAGTTCATGTTTATGGTTTTTGGGATAATCATGTTTTTTTTATAAACATGTGCAGATGTTCTCAAATGACATCATATTAATTGATTAAAAGCTATGATATTTTATGTGTATGAATATTTTTTTATTAATATCATGGATATATATTATCATTTATCTAGAGTTGGTATGTACTTGAAGAACCTTTTTTTCTCACACGAACAACTGTATATGGCTATATAAAGAGTTATAAGCAGGCCTATATGTTACTTTATTAAGAGTTACAAGCAGACATAAACTAAAGATTTTGATTTTTGATAAGCAATGTAAATCTGCTAATACAATCACAAATGTATTGTAAAAGAAAGTTTTTACCTATTTGTAACATATTTGTGTAATCTTAGTTATGTAATTTCTGTAATTTTTATTTAATTGTAATTGTGTTAACAATATATGATTAATTTGTTGACTGCATTTCGCTTAGTGGTCAAATTTTATAATTTTCAATAATTACCCGTGTAATACACGGGCCTCAAACTAGTAAATAAATAGAGGATTAGACTTGAACTTGTAAATATAAAACTTATAGAATTATATAAAAAAAACCCACATTACCTGCACCGGTTTATTCGATTTATCCAAACAACCCGAACTCAAAATTTTCGAGTTCCGAAAACCAAATTGGGATTTCGGATTCGGTTAATATATGAATAGAAAACCGAATTTACAATTCCTATCGGTCTAAATATAAAACTTATAGAATTATATAAAAAAAACCCACATTACCTGCACCGGTTTATTCGATTTATCCAAACAACCCGAACTCAAAATTTTCGAGTTCCGAAAACCAAATTGGGATTTCGGATTCGGTTAATATATGAATAGAAAACCGAATTTACAATTCCTATCGGTCTTTTTGTTACGATTACGGTTCAATTTACGATCTTTTTTTTGTACCATTTTTTTATTTATAATGATCTTGATATCGATATGGGTACGAGAACCAAATAACAAAATCAGTACAAGCACCAAATTGCATAAGTTGGTATGAGTAGCGGTTGGACCAATTTTTCAGACAGATATGAAATATCCCAATAAAAGCTATACATATTTCAAACGGGTACACAAGTACCGAAATACCCGTATCCAAACAATACCCGTAAACACCTAATACTGAAATTATAAAATCTTAATACCAAAACCCGTGCTGAATAAACTAAATTCAATACGCATACAAGTACTGATATAGGACATTAGGAGTTAGGACCCTTCCTATGCTAAATTGTTGGTCAAGAGATGAATATTCTGGTCAAGAGATTCAGCTCCACTCTAACTACTCAATCAGATTCCAAATTTATCCTTAAACTCAAAAGATTTGATCTCACAAGACCAACATGCTTCTGCTCTTCAACTCTACCAAAACCAACCCAATATTAACATACACACTTTCACCTTCATTCTTCCTTCACTCATAAAATCATCTTCTCTCACCAAAGCCCACCATACCTTCGGTCTTCAGCTTCATTGCCACACCCTGAAAATGGGTCTTCATTCAGAACTCCTGTTTTCAAATTCACTCATATCATTTTACTCTAAACTTCATCACTTTAAGTCCGCACACAAGGTGTTCGACGAAATGCCTCAAAGAGATTGTGTATCATGGAGCTCCATTATAAATCATTTATCTCGAAATGGGTATTGGGTGGAATCGTTAAAGATGTTTAAAGAAATGTATCAACACGGGTTTGTAGCGAAACCGGAGTTGATCGCTGGTATTCTTTCGCGGGGTGATGGTTTAAAGATAGGGAAAATGATTCATGCACTTTCTGTTGTTGATGACAGATTTGTGAAGTCGACGTTTTTAGCGACTGCACTTGTGGATTTGTATTGGCGATCAGGGGATTCGGTGATGGCCGTTCATGTGTTTGATGAAATGGTGGATAAAAATGAGGTTTCTTGGACTTCCATGATTGCGGGATACGTTGAAAGTTATGATTATTCAAAGGCGCTTGATTGTTTTAGACGGATGCAGTTTGCGGGCGTTAAGCCAAATAGAGTGACACTAATTTCTGTTTTACCAGCATGTGTCGAGTCAGGCGGCATTAGTCTTGGATACAGCGTGCACGGGTATGCTTATCGGCATGGGTGTGATTCAGACGTACGGTTGTTATCGTCTTTAATTCACCTGTATTCACAGCATGTTGATTCATTACCTCTTGCAAATCTAGTATTTGAAACAATAAAACGAAAAGATGTTGTGGTTTGGAGTTCTGTTATTGCAGGCTGCTCTCGGCATAGACGATATGCTGAAAAGTCGATATCACTTTTTAACCGAATGCGAAAGGAGGGAGTTAAGCCCAATGACGTAACCGTATGGCGGTACTCACTGCGTGTACTAATATACCATCAATAACCCTTGGAAGCGGAATCCATGGTTATGTTGTAAAATCAGGTTTTGATTCCGAGTTGAACATTAAAAACTCTCTTATCAATATGTACTCAAAATGCGGCTCTTTTAAAGACTCGCATCACGTGTTTCAAGAAATGAATACAACGGATCGTGTTTCTTGGAGTGCGGTTATTAGCGCGTGTGGTGTCCATGGCTATGGTGAACAAGCTTTACATTTTTTTAATGAAATGAAAGCTAAAGGGATAGAATATGATTCAATCACAGTGCTTGCTGTTTTATCTGCATGTAACCACGCGGGCCTTGTTGAACAAGGACATGAAGTGTTTTACGAAATTGTGAAGGATGAAAACTTATCAGTAAATATGGAACTCTATGCTTGATTTATTGATCTTCTTGGACGAGCAGGGAAGATTGAGTTAGCTAGTGAAGTATTGAGGACAATGCCAATGAAGCCGAGTCCAAAAATTATGAGTTCTTTGGTGTCGGCGTGTAAGATTCACGGGAGATTAGATGTTGCTGAAAGTTTGTTAAGTTGGTTTATAGAATCGGAACCTGGTAATGCAGCGAACCATACGTTATTGACTATGATTTATGCTGAATCTGGTAAATGGTTTGATGTTGAAGGGGTTCAGAGGGATATGAAATCAAGGAGATTGAGAAAGATTTGTGGGTTAAGTAGAGTTGAAAATTAAGTCAAATTTGTCATTTAACTAATGACTTTCTCACAAAGTCAACGTTGACTTTTTTTGCATATAGTTGACTATATGAATAGATATAGAGGTGTAAAAAAGAGTTTTATTTGCGGGATGGCAGGGTGATCCTAAACGTTTTAAGCTCAGCCGGCCATGACAAGAACCTCAAAACCGTATCGAACACACTAATTTGAACATGACAAGATGACACAAGCTTTCAATTTTGCATGGGTTGACACAACCACAATTGTTTAACCTGATTCTTTTATCTTTATAAATACTCTTAAGTACAAATTATAACTAAAACTATATAATTTGACTTCCAATTTTCTTTTATATTATAAAAGTTTGGCATGTTTATGTTATTTTATACAAATAAGTATATATTTAAATGGATCAACTCAACTCATAAACATGTGACTGGTTGTCTAGCTTAATGTGTTTATCGGGTTAAACCTGAAATAGGCTAGACCCGTTTAGACTAAACTTAAACTCGTGAGTTTCGTGTTAAATTCATTTGAACTTAAGATTTTTTGTTTTTATTTTTTGTTTTGTAATTTGCTGAAATATCCATCTAAAAATATAGATTATATGTCTATTCAAGTTGTGAAAGGGATTAAGTTAAAATAATCAATAACGTAGAAGGTTTGAAAGAAGTTAAGTTTCTCGCTACTTATCAACTAAACTAGACATGCAAATATCTTTATCTTAGGTAATTCTAGCCTAATAAGTCATTAGGTACATTGTGAATACGTGTTATCAATGTTTATCATTTTCGTTTGAATTAATTACCCAATTTTATTAATGTCAATACCCAAGTTCGCATAATTTATAATACTACTTGATAAATAAACATTACTTTTTTAGAGCGTTAATATGAGTTTTTGTATTTTTTATGGTAATCTTTCGTAAGATTAAAGTTTTCATAATTCATCAAGTATGGTATTAAAAATTTTAGAGGTTCCTTCCTTCCTAATACATCTCGATACATGAATGTTATTACTAAAAAAATTTGATATATTCACTGTGAAACGAAGTCTTTTTGATTAGTTTTAATAATAATAAAAAAAAGAACTGACAAGAAAAATATATTTTGTAAGCTATCCATGTATTCATTAATTTTACAAAATACCATACGAAATAGAACGCTTAGAAGGGATACAAATAAATTTTTTGATTGATTCTTCCCAAAGGAACAATCAATTTTAATTGACAAATGGGGACAACAAAAAATTAATTATAGCAAATAAAAAAATATCTATAACAATCTAAATCATAAATAAAAAGTGCAGGTATTATTATATTCGTATAATTGCAAGACGCAGTTTACATGTAATTTAGAATAGAATGATGAATATTGTTTGAACTTTTGATTTTGGTGATGAACTGAATGAAACTTGACATAATTTCTACCATTGTATTTAGTGCATGCCTACCAACTGCTCGATGAAATGCCTCCGTCAGATTATTTATAAATTTGTTTTACTCCATCCATCAACCAAAGGCAAAACCAACTAAAATTTGATCTCGAGCTTTCAAGGATTCTCCTATTTATAAATATATAAATCATTTGAAACAACACACGGAAACAATGAATTTTCTTCCAATCATATTAATTAATTATTTATTTATTTAAATATAAAAGCATATATAGATAGATGTTCATATTACACAAGTTGCAGCCACTACAATATCTGGATCTTCATTCAAACTTTAATGAAAATGGGGTTCTAACTGTATACTTACCAGATTCATCTACCCACGTCATATGCCCTTGCCCGTACAGACCATTCTCCGTATCAGTAACATCTCGAGTGAACGTCACCTCGTATGTTCTCTTTTGGTGCACCGCTGTGAAGCTCATGACACCCTCATCATTATGAATCACAATCTTTATACTTACACCCTCTGGTAAAGAAACGTCCCTGACCGAATAACGCGAGTTTGGCGGACCAACATTAGTTACCGTCCTTGAGTATGTTTTGCTCTCACCTCTTTTTAGAGACACAACGAAAGAAGGGTAATTGAGCTGGGCCTCCGGTATGGATTTTGAGCAAGTAGCTTCCTTTTTAATGATGTGAAGAGGTAGGTCCCAGCAGAGCCCAGTTGGACCCGCAGGACTCACCTTGAAGAGAGACGTCTGCGCAGAAACCAACTGGATCCGCAGGACCCACCATGCTCAGAGACGTGACGTCCTTACGCGCAGTACGCAAGCTGTTCCCGCAGGAAATGCCTCCCAATGGTGAAGTACTCCGCCTGTTCCCGCAGCTGCGGATACAAGCCATCAGGGAAGGCCACCCGCGCAGCAAGGCTACACGCACAAGGCACTTAGCTCTCAATAATTCAGTTGTCACCTGAAGGAATGAGCAAAGCCGGGAACAATCCCGCACAAAGGCGGGAGGGGGAATACTCCCGCCCAAATAAGCCAGTCCGTACGATACGGGAAGATCTTTTGTACTGTACCTGACGAGGTATGGGCAAAAGATCTGACCAAAGATACGACAGCTCATTGACAACAGTATGGCGAGCAGCATGCTCTTGTACTGTATGTCACTATTAGCCGCTGCCTACTCACCAACTCCTGTCATACCACGTGCATAGCCGGCAGTTGGTGGAAAAGGAATAGTACACAGCAGGCCTGGTCACTGTCAGCCGCTGCCTACCCACCAACTACCAGCATGGCACGTGCGTAGGCCACAGTTGGTAGAACAGGAATACTATTCAGCCGGCTATACCTTCTTGGAAACCTACCTTCGGCTATAAATACCCCAAATGGTATGATCATCTCATCTTATCATATACAATCTCGTATCTTACATATTATACCTGATATCTGCTCTAGCAATCTCTTAATATACATTTATATTCAAGAGCAATCTAGTCTGATTCTCACGCCGGAGGGTGGTCACAAGGAGGTACCCCCCCTTCTCAGTGACAAGCTCACGGTGTCTGTTTTGCAGGTTATCAGAAGAACCATCTTTGCCGGGTCTAACCCCTCGTGGGAAACATCTATTTAACCCCCAGGTTATCCGTAATCTGCCCGGGGACGATTAGTGTTTCTTCATTGGCGCCATCCGTGCATAAAAGCTAGAACTTCATTTTTTTTCAGTTTTTTCAAACTTCTGGAAAGATGGTTAAAGAAACTCCGGTAACCACAACCCCAGCTACTGGGAGGAATACCGGCGACTACACAGTTTTTACGAACACTACCCCGGTTACCCAAGCCGGGGCAAGTGTAGTAAATTTTACGAACACTACCCCAGTTACCCAAGCTGGGGCAAGTGCAGTAAACCATCCCCTGGGATTCAATAATACCCAGGCGGAAAGACAACAGACGAGACTCCCCCGCCAAACACTTGAACAAGTTAAAGCGTGGGCGGAGGCACGTCAGAAGGAATTCCAAGCTGAGTTGGACGAACGCTTGCGTTCCGTCCAACAGGCTGACGAATTTGGAAGCACTCAACAGCTCAACATGAGCAGTGAATGCGAGTCCTCGGACGATGATCGGGAGGAATCCGACACCGACGCAAACCCTCGCCACAGGGCGAAAGGGAAGCGTAAGGAAACGGACTCCCAACCGAGAAGGCATTTTGGAGAAACCTTCAAACCAGAAAACGCGGGTGGGAACCCACGTGACTTCTCCAAAACATTCAGACCAACTGTGGCAAATGCGGGAACGTCCAAATTTGCAAGGGACATTGCGGAAGCAATCGCCCCGAAAAGTGCCAAACAGATGTCCAACATCGGCACTTACGATGGTATATCTGATCCAGACGATCATTTAAACAGATTCATAGCGGGGGCAACCGTCAGTAATTGGACGGAACCTATGTGGTGTTACATGTTCCAAATGACGCTTGTTGGGCCAGCTAGAGCGTGGTTCGATCGTCTACCGGTCAACCACATCTACGACTGGGCAGACTTCCAACAGAAGTTTAGCCAACACTTCAGCCAACAAAGAAAGTATACCGAAGAGCAATGGACAATCCTCAAATGCATTCGAGAGGAAGATGAATCTTTGCCAGACTTCATCACTCGCTTCAACTCAAAGAAGCTAAGTCTGGGTAATATCAGCGAAGATCTTGTTCGCGCTGCTTTCATCCAGGGCGTGAACGACCCAGAGCTCATCCGCACCTTAACGGGTAAAGATGGCATGCCATCCACATGGGATGCCATCATGACAGCAGCAAAACGCTTTGCGGAAACGGAGAAGCAACTGGGTAGAGATCTCCCCCAGAGCACAAACCTCTACAACCAGAAAACAAGGGAAAACAACGTCCTTACCGCCCAACTAAACAAAAAGCGGAAGCTAGGCATTTGGCAGTCAAGGGTAAACTTTGACACCTCATCCGGCTTGCAACATCGGTTAGGCGGAAGGGATAACGTACAGTCGAACCAGAACTCCAGATGGACGCCACTCACCAAGAGCGTCACCGAGATATTCGCCACTGAGGAGCTCCCATGGCCAAAGGCTCCAATAATCCGACATCGTCACAATGCTGATCGGAGCAAATACTGTGACTTTCACAGGACAAAAGGCCACAACACTGAAGAATGCACAGACGTAAAGGACATGGTCGAAGCATTTGTCAGAGATGGGACGCTCGCGCACCTCGTGGCGCAATGAACGCTGAGCAGGCTGATGCGTGTAGAACCCCAGTTGGGGAAAACACGAATAAATTTGCAGCTTCAATGTTGGAGACTACATACTGCGTAAACAACGAGATCCCGAACCAGGTGCATATCGGCTCGATGGCACTCCCATCCCAACAACATGGAAGGGAGCTCAATTACACAGTTTGCATGTAGATCAATTCCAAATTTGTAAAGAAAAGGCCCAGAGCCACTTCTAATGGAAATGATTCTCCTTAAAACATCGACGCTGATGATTTTACATTTATACTTATGAACTTTCAACACTGATATGCCGGTTTTCACCGCATAATTACGTGGAAAGTCGTTGCGTGGGGAAGGCGGCAAAACCCGCATAAACCCAAAAAACGGCAAACCTTCACGCAGGTCAGTTAAAGGTAAAGTTCAGTCATCCCACTAAATGAAAGTGCCGGTCCTAACCGCACGTATCATGGTAGAGGAAACTGAACACTAACCTATTAACAACCGCGCGTCGAACGGTTAATTTATTCAACACTGATGCCGGTTTTAACCGCATAATTATGTGGAAAGTCGTTGCGTGAGGAAGGCGGCAAAACCCGCATAAACCCAAAAAACGGCAAACCTTCACGCAGGTCAGTCATAGGTAAACTTTGGTCATCCAACTAAATGAAAGTGCCGGTCCTAACCGCACAAATCATGAGAGGAAACCGAACCTATTGACAACCGCGCGTCGAACGGTTAACTTATTCAAAATACTTTAGAAAATTTCTAACAGAAGGATGAGGAAAACCTCCACGCAGGTCAGATATAGGTAAAGTTTAGCCATCCTACTAAGTGCAAGTGACGGTCCTACCCGCACAATCACGAAAGAGGAAGCAAAACTTCAACCTATTATCTACCACGTTCAAAGGTTAACTTATCCTAAACACTTAGATATTTCTAAAAAGATGAGGAAAACCTCCACGCAGGTCAGATATAGGTAAAGTTTAGCCATCCTACTAAGTGCAAGTGACGGTCCTACCCGCACAATCACGAAAGAGGAAGCAAAACTTCAACCTATTATCTACCACGTTCAAAGGTTAACTTATTCTAAACACTTGGAAAATTGCTAATTTAAACTAAAGTATGCATGAGCAAGTCATAACGTTTATAAAGCAAGTAATCCAGTGAAAGTAGCGGTCTTACCCGCACAAAGATTTATATTTCATAATATTCATTACAAGAATGGCCGGGTAACTACCCGCCTATAAGAATATAAATCTATACAAGCTAAACCTATCCTAACAGTGGGAAGGGATCTTCAGGATCAAGCTTCAGGGCCACTTCCACTTGGACCAGCACCATCAGTAGAGCGTGGCGGTTCAAGGAAAGCTTTAAGGATAGCTAGCCCATCATCAGCAGCGGCAACTTCGTTTACCTTCTCCACCACCGGATGCGGGAAGGCGGCATACTGATTCACTGTTTGGTCGTATACAGCTTCAGTATCCACATCAAATAAAGGGAAGTTGGAAGGCGGGATGCCTTTCTCAATGAACCCTAGACCAAGCAGGAAGCCGGCCTTTTCCCCATCCTCATGAGAAGCGTTGAGGGCTGCGCTCATGGCATCGTCGTATGATGTGTCCGTGAAGACTCGATGCACAACCTACAAAAAAAAAAGAAAATACAAGTATCAAAACCTTTTCTATTTACAAAGAAAAGCGTGAAGACATTATGAAGCTAAGCTTACCTGAGACAACGCTTCTCGAAGAAGCCATTCCTTGGCAACCAGAGCCTCCTGGAGGGCGGCTTGAGCTTGGTTACGGGCGCGTTCGGCTTCACTTTTATTGAGGTTGGCAAGCAACACTTCCTTTGCAGCAGCCTCTTCAACGCCCTTTAGCTTCCGCTCAGTGTGGTCAAGCACGCCCCTCTGGTCCAAGATCTCTTGGAGCTTTTTGGCGTCTTCCATCGCCAAGGCATCATGAGCCTGTTGGAGCGCCTCTAGTTTGGCTTTAAGTTCCTCATTCTCGAGGCGTAAAGGCTCAGCAACAGCTTCAGCCTTGGTGGCCCTCTCGGTTGCGTTCCGTGCAGTTTCCTTAGCCAGCCGAAGCTGTTCGTTAACAGCTTGGGCAGCCTTGGAACGGGCCTCGAGACGGGCCTGAACTTCAACCTCGAGGGCCTTGAAGGCCTTCTCCTTTTCCGCAGCCACTGCGGTAAGTCTCTTGTTCTCCTCCCGGACAGCCCGCGCCTGAGCTACTTCTTGAATGCGAGCTGCTTTTAACTTGTCGTTTTCACGACAAAGCAGCTCGACGCGCGGCTGCATCCGGGCCAGGAGAACCCGAAGCTCATTGGTTAGCTTACCCTCCTGGTAGCTAGCCATGGCTTCCCCCAACGCACCACTGGGAGCTGCGTGACGAGCCCACTCCACGCACTCCACAGGTGTGCGAAGGGTTGTTCCTCGGCGGATGTTCCATCGTGGAACCTACACTTCATTGGAATCCGACACTGCAAAAAATAAAAAGCAGTTAGGAAAAGATGATATATAAAAAAAAAAGGCCAAAAGAACCCTACGCACTTGTAGGGTCAACAATAGGCTGATAGCCGCCAAACCCATCACCTGAACCCAAGGGAAATCCATCCAAGAGGTCAGGCAGATGGGAAGGAGGCAGAGGTTGGCGAGAAGCCCCAAGCATACCTGAAGGATCGGCTGTAGCTGCCGACGTCGGAGGCATGGAGGCCGCCGCGGTAGAAACCAACGGAGGTGAACTCACCGGAGGTGAACTCATAACCGTGGTCGCCGCTGCGGAATGCGCAGAAAAAGTAACCGCCGGCTCAGTGAAAGATGCGGTAAATATGGCACTGACAGCCGGCGGTGATGTCATCACAGTTGGAACAGTTGGCTCAACGGGGTGAGCAACTGAACCAACGGAAGCAGGCGCAGCCGCCTGGGTCATCGCCACAGGTAGGCTGACCAAGCCTACCGTCATGGGTCCGGAGGTACTCCTCCCCGCTCCACCCTGGAATGCGGTAGCATCCACGCCTGCGCAAAGAAGATAAGTATCAATGATGGAAAGCTACGAAGTTAAAAAAAAAAAAGGAAGTTTGTACTTACGGGTTTTCTTGAGCCTAAAAGTGCGGACAGGCGGGGACGAACCCGATGGAGCCGGCCTCTTTACGCCGCTCACCGTCGTCATCCGGGGCTCACCGGAGGTGACAGTCGCAGCCTCCGGAGCAGTAGTCCTATCACTACCCGGGTTCCCCGCCACCTCCTCGCTCTCGGTCTCTGAATCAGACTGAGGCACCGGATCGGCAGTGGAGGCCTTCGCCTTTCCCTTCCCGCCGGCAGCCTTCTTCTTCCGCACCAACGGAGGACCATCTGCGGATTCCTCATCAGAACACAAGATTAGAGGAATTCCAGCAGAGGTTTCAGCATTGAGGGGTCGAGGGTTGAATAACGCCTTACCTAGCCGCCTGACGCTCAGGATCTCGTGGCCTGGCGGGTAGACCTCCACGAACCGATCCGCCGTCTGTTCAAGGATGGGCAACTCGTTCTCATCTAGAGCACGAATACCCATCCGAGCGGGACTATCAGCCTCCCGCGGATACAAGAGCGACTGCAAGTCGTTCCCCTCTGAAATAAAAGAAAAACAGTTAGAAGACAAACCTATACAAACAAAGAAGACAGAGCATACCGTAAGGAACAGAGTTCAAACCGTATTCAAGGACGATCGGGATCTTTTGCGCCTCCGCATCCTTCCACACCCGACTCATCCCGAGCATCACCATCCCGGACTCCGCAAACCGGTAAACCGGAGATTGGACTCGGGATATCTTTGAGAACCATTCCGCCTCCTGGTAGTTGGAGGCGTGAAGGCTGGGGAGTGCTTGCCCATTCTTGAACTTCATGGCAAGGGGATGGCGCGAGCGGAGATATAAAAGAACTCCCGCTTCCATGAACGAAGACTGCGCTCGGTTGCGCAAATCTTCAAACCCTTGATCCGGGTTATCAGAGTATACCACCCCTGGATGCACCTCCAAGAGTAGAAGGTCATCAGGCGGTCGACGAAGGGCTCAACGCCCAGAATCCGGCACACCCACTCGAAGTGGCGAATCTTCGCGATCGCCATCGGGTGTACCTCGGTCAGATGTACACCGTGCCTCTCCAGAACACGGTACACAAACTTCGTCAAGGGGAACCTAAGATTCCCATAGACAAAGAATGCGGCATATACCCCGATCTTGCCTCTGGGGGCATCATACACCGTCTGATGAGGTTCAGGAAACTCAGGCTCGAGAGACTCGAGCATGAACTTCCTGACGATGTACTGATATAGATCGACAGGCAGAGCACACTGGCACTCGCCAGCAGTACTCTTGTCATCGGCGTACACCCCAGCCTCCTGGGCTGTAGCCTCAAGATCGTGAGAAGATATCTTGCAGGTATGAAAGAAGAGAACGATTTCAAGAGAATGCTCGACTGAAAAGGTGAGTATTCGCCGGAAATCGTTTGAAGATGAAGAGAAAAGTGAAAGTGTGGATTACAAAGGACCCTCTCCCCCTTTATATACTAATCGCAATCAATGCGATGAATTTAATGCGGAAGAGAGAGAAATCGAAGGTGCAATGAAACTATGACACGTGGCAAAAAGCAAGCTGGCAACAACTGTTGAAAGGACGCGTGCCATTAATTTCGCGGCCACGCGCCCGAAAAATCGCGTCCACGCGCCTGAAAAAGCGTCTGGAATGACCATGTACTGTCACGTCACCATAACTTCCTGCACGTCCTGACACAGTCAGAAGAAACCGTCGCACGACGTTTCAGCAGTTTGGACTGTTCTTATCCTTTCACCAACTCTTCGAATTTCAAAAATTCAAAAAGATTCAAAAGTAAGCGGGAAAATACCCCTTACCTTGGCAACCAAGTAACTGTAAGACAGGTGCGAGTACAGTGTTAAGGCAAAACCCTTCACATACTTAGCACCTGAAGGGAATTGAAGCCAAGAATACCTTGGTAACCAAGTAACTATAAGACGGGTGCGGGTACAGTGTCAAGGCAAAACCCTTCACATACTTAGCACCCGCAGGGAATTGACGCCAGGAATACCTTGGAAGTAAAGTAACCGTAAGACGAGTGCGGGTACAGTGTCAAGGCAAAACCCTTCATATACCTAGCGCTCCGCAGGGAATTAAAACCAAGAAGGATCTTCTGGGCAATGCTTGCGGAAACGGGAATAACATCCCCGCATAGCGGGAACGTCGAGAACTACATTGTTTGAAGCTCCAGGATGGAATTGGTGGTTTTAACATAATTGATCACTATGTTCAAAACTACCAAAACCTCATGGAGAATCCACACAAGTGGGACTCAACGCTCCTGACTTGTGAGGAGGTTACAGACCTACCCGCATCATACCCAAAGATCAAGCAGGAAAGTCGGGAATTTCTGCAAGTGACATAAGGACTTCTGCGGGAAGAATCCCCATGGAAAACCTTAAAACTAAACCCTTTTCAAAACCCTTTGCTTAAGTCCAAAAGTTCACCTCACTTTATTAAACATTCATGAGAAGAACATTGGACTGGGAGGACTTGAAGAGGTAGGTCCCAGCAGACCAACATTAGTCACTGTCCTTGAGTATGTTTTGCTCTCACCTCTTTTTAGAGACACAACGAAAGAAGGGTAATTGAGCTGGGCCTCCGGTATGGATTTTGAGCAAGTAGCTTCCTTTTTAATGATGGTTTCAATTTGTTTGGGAGTATAGCCTAACCCACAAAGATAAGGAATGTAGTCTTCGGGCTGGATGTCAAAAACAAGGCCTGGCTCATGGGCCTTTGTTGGGTTTACGTGACCAGAGCCGATGGCAAATACTTCAGCAGGGAGCCCTCTTTCGTCTACAATTGGCTCACCGTTTCGGTTGACTTGACTAGCCGTGGTCATTATTGCAGACTTGATAGCAGCAGGAGACCATTCTGGATGTGCGCTTTTGAGCAACGCGCTTATGCCTGCGAGGTGAGGACAAGACATCGATGTGCCACTTAAGAAGTGAAATTTTGCTTTAGTTCGTGTTTGGTTGTTGACCGACTTATGCCATGCTGCAAGAATCTCCACACCGGGCCTGGTGACGTCTGGCTTTAGGATTCCAGGACTTGCAAGGTTAGGCCCTCTTGAAGATGAAGAATCCATCTTTGGATCGGATTTCACACCGACCACAGTTACATCACAACGGATATTTGCAACAGGATAGGAAGCTGAGTTCAAGTACTTCTTAATCTCAACCCCTTCCTTGTAACTGACATTTGATGCCAATAGATCAAGAGCTTCTGCTTCTATACTCTCACCAGAAACAATGTCATTAGCAATTATGATGGCAACTCCACCTGCCTCCTTAACTGCCATTCCCTTGCAAATATCACTCGTCCCATACACATGATCACACAACACCACCTTGCCCTTAACGTCAATGTGGTTCAGTGTCTCTTTATCGCACTCTGTGGGGTAAACAAGAGGCCGAAGCTTCTGGTCGGAATTAATTCGTTGGCACAAGGACATACCATGAAATTTCTTCTTGCTTCCAAGAACAACTGTTGTCTTGAACCTTCTATCAATTGTGCTAGCCCCAACTGTAAGGATCCATGGGGCCTCATTTGATAATGATGAATTCTGCGGCCCATCATTACCTGCTGAACAACTCACAAAGATCCCTTTCTGCTATACTATCATTGTGAAAGGGCAAGGACTTCCCACCATGTGAAAGGGATAACACATCAACACCTTCTTCAATAGCTACATCCATGCTCGCTAAGACGGCACTGCCTGGACAACCGATATAGTTGATACATGCTTTATGTCTGGCTATGTGAGCTAGCGGTGCCATCCCACTTGCAGTGCCATTCCCCAATCCGAATTCGTTTGCATTGTCTACAAATTTCCCTGCAGCAGTACTTGAAGCGTGTGTCCCGTGGCCTTCCTCATCCACCGGAGAAGTTCCGTCAACCAAGTTTCTTATTCCGATCAGTTTGTTATTACACCCGACCACTTCACATTTACCCTTCCATATTGATGGTGGAGGGGGGACACCATCGTCGTTAAAAGACGGATGCCCAGGAGTAATTCCAGAGTCTATAACCCCGATTATGACTCCCTTCCCATATGAGTCTTTCCATTGACCTGAATTATGGCGCAAGCCCAAAAAGTAAGGTGAACGAGTTGTTTGTAACTGATACATACCTTCAGGCCTTACAGATAAAACTCCACTCAGACCCTCCATCATCTCAGATTGATCTGCTGACATTTTTGCAGAAAATCCTGTAATTACGTGCCGGTATGCATAGACCATCTCTGGTTTCTCGCTTGATCGCGCAGCTACTTTTAACAAAAACGAGTTATACCATTCATCAATATTTCGGGTCTGGCCTTCAGGTAAACTTAAGTGAACAATATAAGTTTTGAGTTCAGTTGCTTTGGTAGGAAATACATTGAAAATGGTGGTGCATGTGAGAAGTAACACAAGCCCAATTGTTGGCGACATTTTGTTTGGAATCTCTTAACTGCTGCTTATGGTGACTGAAGATGTTGTGGATATTTGTATGTCAAGGGCTACTCTTAATAAGTATTTATATATTATTTTGGCTAGACGACTTTAGTTTATAATCACCTGAGTGGACCCAATTGAACACGATATTACACTTTAGGAATAATCTTCTAACAAACAACAACACTTTAATAGATACTGATACACACATAGTTTGATAAGTTATGCTCACTCAATCTCCTAAAATTAGGAAACTGATTTCTAAAAGTTTCCCTTGAGTAAAAGGTGGTTTAAAGCCATGAAAGTTGTTTAGTTTTCAATTTTCATAGTGCTGTATCTTGCTTCTAATACAAGATAGATTAACTTGTCACTAACTATAATTTTTCTCTATTTCTTAGTGTTTTTGGATTATTATTTGTGAGTTGTCATCCCCCAGTTTTAGCATCAAACAAAAATATACTTGGCTAGAAAACCGAATGACTGTACGTAATTTATTAATTAGGCGAATACTTGAAGTAATTTTGTTAAACATTCTGCTTACTTCTTAATTTAGAATTAGTTTGGACTCAAGAATCTTTTGCCGGTGAGTTAATTATTTTTCCAAATCTTTTGAATGAAATTTTAATATAATATTTATTTTAAAACTTTGTAATTTTATTGTGTTTGGAGTTTTGATTGGTGCATCTTATATACATGTTTCTGCTTCTTTCTTGATGTACTCTAATGTGCCATAGAATTACTCTTCATTGCTTAAAACATTGCCATGGTGTATTTAGGCCCATATGTGTAATTAGTTTAGACCATACTCTTGTCATGAACAATTATTGACTGTTTAGTCAACAAAAACCGAAAAAGTCAATGGCCCAATGTCAAATCAGTTCTCCGTTGATGAATTTTGTTGACATGTTGACTGAATATTTAACAAATCTGACTTAAATTCTCTACTGAACCCACAAATCTTTTTCAATCCCCTTGACTTCCACATTAAACTATTTACAAATTTAGTGATTAAATATAGTGAGGATTATTATTTAAACTTGTGATTTTGTGATGAATAAAATGAAACCTGCCTCTACATTTCATTTAATGTATGCATAGCAACTGCTCAATGAAATACCTGTGTGAGATTATAATTTAATTTACTTCAAATATCCATCAACTGAAGACAAAACCAACTAGAACTAGTTTTCATGGTGGTTGATGATTGTCATTGTTAGATGATTATCAACAAGTATGCAGTACCTTTTCATCTTTGGCTTCACTATTGCAATAACTTATTTTCTCCTGTTTTGGATACCATCTTGTTTGCATAAAGCTAATTTAGTAACACTTACAAGTGATCATAAGGCATAGGAATTAAGATCATGATCATCCAATCAATTTTCTGAAATTATTATAGGTGTACAAGAACTACAGTGTGGTATATCTGTAATTTGTTCACATTTCATTTATTGAAGTAAAAGTGTCATTTACTCACTTTGATACATGCTCTGGTTATATGTTTTATGCATGTGATCAGGAATGGTAATGTTGTTTCATTTGCTTGGATGAAGGCAGCTGAAGTGGCTCTGCAACCAAAAAAGGTGATTTTAGATACTTGATGTGTGCTTTGGTTTTACTATAACTTGTGATTTATTTATTTTTACTGTTAACCTGACATTCTGGTAAAACTATAAGATCAAGTTTCTATCTTAAGTTGACCAAATAAGAGTCAAATTATTAATTCGATTCTTTTACATGCATGCATTGTAGGTAATCGTTGTTAATTATCAGTAACTTGTTTGTTCTCAATATAGGTATATAGTCATTGAGTGATTGTGAATACTGTATAAAGATTTGTAGTCAAGTCTTGTTGAGTCTGAATATTTGAAAGAGTTAGGTTGTTCTCGTTATATAAGTATTCTTTGAGTAATTTTGACACATTCCAACACTGATTGCAGCAAAAGGATTCACTGGAGTTGTAGGAAAGCTTGTTGCTGAGACCAATCGGGTCAAAGGTGAGTCTTGTGTTGACTTTCTTCAGCTCCTTTTTATTCAGATGTCTTTAGGTTTCAATAACCAGTTAGTAAACACACAAGGTTATTGTTGATAAATGAAAATGTGATTCCTCTTACGACTTACGCTTCTCAAAAAAGCCGTATATATTGGTGTTAATAATATAACAGTCACTCAAGGATAGTTGAAGTCAAAATGGTGCCCTTGTATGACAGAATCATTGCACATTGCTCGGTGGGTTATTGAATTCGGTACGGACTTGATTAAGTCGGTTATATCCTTGGTCCAGACCCAAGGCCTGATCCAAACTCGAGTTCTTATAGAATATAAGGACTGATGACCAACTTGTTTAAATCATAACGGTTCGGGTAATTTTCGGTCCGGGTCCTCAGGTAGTTTTAGTCCAAATAAATGTGTCAATACACCGTTAAATTTCAATGATTCTCCTATTTATTTTTACAAACTTTTAGAACAATAAACATATAAATCATTCGAAACATATGAAAACAATGAATTTTCTTCTAATCATGTTAGTTATTTATATATAAAAGCATATATAGATAGAAGTTCATATTATACAAGGTGCAGCCACTACAATATCTGGATCTTCATTCAAACTTTAATGAAAATGGAGTTCTAACGGTATACATATCAGATTCATCTATCCACGTCATATGCCCTTGCCCATATGGACCTTTCTCCTCATCATTAACATCTCGAGTAAACGTCACCTTGTATGTTCTCTTTTGCTGCACTACTGTGAAGCTCATGACACCCTCATCATTATGAATCACAATCTTTATACTTACACCCTCTGGTAAAGAAACGTCCCTGACCAAATAACGCGAGTTTGGCAGACCAACATTAGTTACCGTCCTTGAGTATGTTTTGCTGTCACCTCTTTTTAGAGAGACAACGAAAGAAGGGTAATTGAGCTGGGCCTCCGGTATGGATTTTGAGCAAGTAGCTTTCTTTTTAATGATGGTTTCAATTTGTTTGGGCGTATAACCCAACCCACAAAGATAAGGAATGTAGTCTTCGGGCTGGATGTCAAAAACAAGGCCTGGCTCATGGGCTTTTGCTAGGTTTACGTGACCAGAGCCGATGGCGAATACATCAGCAGGAAGCCGTCTTTCGTCTACAATGGGCTCTGTGTTTTGGTTTACTTGACTAGCCGTGGTCATTAATGCAGACTTGATAACAGCAGGAGACCATTCAGGATGCGCGCTTTTGAGCAACGCGCCTATGCCTTTAAGATGAGGGCAAGACATCGATGTACCTGCTATGACGTTAAATGTTGCTTTGGTTCTTGTTTGGTTGTCGACCGACTTGCTCCATGCTGCAAGAACCACACCGGGCCCGGTAATGTCTGGCTTTAAGATTCCAGGACTTGCACGGTTAGGCCCTCTTGAAGAGAAAGAAGCAATCTCTGGTTCTGATTTCAGCCCGACCACAGTTCCATTACAACTGATAGTTGCAACTGGAGAAGAAGTTGAGTACAAATACTTCTTAATTTTAACTCCTTCGTTGTAACCGACATATGATGCCGGCAGAACATGAGCATCCGCCGCTATACTCTGAGCAGAAACAATGCCATTAGCAATTATGATGGCAACTCCTCCTGCATTCTTAACCATCACTCCCTTATCAACATTACTACTCTCTTCATCACGATCACATAACACTATCTTCCCCTTAACATCAATGTGGTCCAGCGACCCTTCATAGCACCCTGCTGGGGGGTAAACAACAGGCCAACGCTTCTGGTCGAAACCCTTTGGTTGGTACAAGGATTCACCATGAAGTCTCATCTCGTTTCCAAGAACAACTGTTGTCATGAATCTTCTATCGATTGTACTAGCCCCAACCGTAAGGATCCATGGGGCCTCATTTGATAATGATGCACTCTTCGGCCCATCATTACCTGCTGAACTACTCACGAAGATCCCTTTCTGCACGGCACTGAAGGCGCCAACAGCCATAATATCATCATGAAAGGGCAAGGACTTCCCACCAAGTGAAAGAGACATCACATTAACACCGTCTTTAATAGCCGCATCCATGCCCGCCAAGACATCACTGCTTTGACAACCGAACATACATACTTTGTGGTGCCATCCCACTCGCAGTTCCATTCCCCAATCCGAAAACATTTGCATTTTCTACCAAATTTCCTGCAGCCGTACTTGAAGTGTGTGTCCCGTGACCTTCCTCATCTACCGGAGAACTTCCCTTAACAAAGTTTCTAATTCCGATAAGCTTGTTATTACAGCCTGCCACTTCACATTTACCCTTCCATGTTGACGGTGGAGGGGGGACGCCATCATCATTAAACGAGGGATGACCTGGAGTAACTCCAGTGTCTATAAGACCGATTATGACCCCCTTCCCATAGTTTGAGTGTTTCCACAACCCTGAATTATGGCGCAAGCCCAGAAAGTTAGGTGTACGAGTTGTTTGTAACTGATACACACCTTCAGGCCTTACAGATAAAACTCCACTCAGACCCTCCATCATCTCTGCTTGATCTGGTGACATTTTAGCAGCAAATCCAGTAATCACATGATGGTAGGCGTAAACCATCTCCGGTTTCCCGTTTGTTCGTGAAGCTACTTTTAACAAAAATGAGTTGTACCATTCTTCAATGTTGCTGGTCTGGACTTGAGGTGAACTTAAGTGAACAATGTAAGTTTTGAGTTCAGTAGCTTTGGTGGGATATACATTGAAAAAGGCGGTGCAAGTGAGAAGTAACACAAGACCGATTGTTGGTGACAATGTTGTATCTCAAAACGCTTATGGTGACTGAATATTTTGTGGATGTGTATATGTCAAGGCTACTCTAATGGGGATTTATATATCATTGAGGCAAGAGGAAGTTTAGTTTGCAATCACCTTCAAGTGGACCCAATCGAATACGACATTATTCTTTAGGAATAATCTTCTAACAAGTAGCAGCACTTTAATAGCTACTGAGACACACATAATATGCTCACTTAATCGCCTAGAATTAGAAAACTCTATTTCTACAAGTTGGTTAATTTTCATAGTGTTATATATATATCTTGCTTTTATAACAAGGAAGATTGACTTATCACTAACTGTAATTGTTCTTAAATACATTTCTTAATGTTTTTAGGATTATTCTTTGTAATTTGTCATTATCCTCCATTTTGGTTCAGCCAGCTTTGAGCTTGTTTTGAGGCAGTCACACAAGCGTGTCTTCTTTGCCATTGCCAAAGGTCTTCTTCCTGGCTGCGTCTACAAGTTTGTCTAGCATATGACGAAAGGCCTAAAAACTTCGTTAGAAAACAAAATGACTGTACCTCATTGCTTCATTAGGAGAAAACTACAAGCAGTTTTGATGAACATTATGCTTCCTTCTTAGTATATAGAAATTTGTTTGGGCCCAAGAATCTTTTGTGGGTGAGTTTATTATTTTCCCAAAACTTAGAATGAAATTATAAAATTATATTTGGTTTAGCCAGCTTTGAAAACAATCATTTTCGGCCAGCTTTGTGTTCGTTTTGTGCAGAATCTCATCGAGTTAGACATGCATATTGGATTTGCTATTAATGAAGGTTTTCTTTGTGTACAAGTTTGTTTAATATGATTAATAAAGAGATGATTCCAATTAGTTTTGTGTACATTCTGCTTCCTTCTTAATGCAGATATTTGAACTCTCATGGAAGAGAAAAGTAGTAGGCATATAAACATTTGTTTAATACTAATTTCCTTCCTTCAATTAATTTCAATTCATTTGTTTAATTAATTTCAATTAGACAATTACCTTCCTTCAAATAATAACAATTAATATTCACGGGATTAACTAGAACTATCTCTCTAAATATTTATACGCTTACAACCTTGTTTGCTTCACATCATGTATTAAACTCCTTTAATCACATTACTTGATTGTTATTGCTTATTGCGTGACCTTTTAGAATCAAACCGCATTGACAATATATTCTCTTATGTTTTTACGTGGCCATCTATATCTAACACACTAATGGCTTTGCCTTAGTGAATTGTTTACACTATAATAAGTCACATTAGGTTATGATCCAATTTATATGGGTGTTAATGACATACATTACAAATAAAAGACAAATATATGTATGTACTATATTACATTTCGATAGATATTACAAATAAAACACAAAAGTCTTTGTACTACGTTACATTTCCGGATATTACAAATACAAACAACGAAAGTTGTGCACATAAGAGAACAATGCACCCATGGGAGCCTATATATTCGAATACGTATTATAATCAATCCAAGAGTTAGGGAACCTATTCTCTTATTAAGTATCATCTAGCTCTATTGTACTCGAATACCTTGTGAAGGGCTTCGTGCATAGAAAGATTGTAATGTATGATAAGAACTCCACTTCACCCGTGGAAATAGAGTGACCGTGTGCAAAATTTGTCATACGTTATCAATACCTAAATTGATCCCAAAACCACCAATTCCGACAAACCAGCTAACATTGTATTTATGTGATACGTTATCAATGCCTAAATTGATCCCAAAACCACCAATTCCGACAAACCAGCTAACATTGTATTTATGTGATACGTTATCAGTACCTAGATGATGAATTAAACATTATAATGACCACAATATTTATGTGACAGTTTAACCGTTAACGACCTAGCTTATAGACTAACAGTTTAATTAGTTGGGTGAAGAAGGCCAAATCTATACTCAACCGTCAACTCTAACTATAAATTCATAGGAGATGAGTGGTGGTGCTTCTAATTATAGCCAGTCATGTATGAAGCATGTTTCAATAACAACTTCACAAATGCACTTGTGTATTACGTCTTGTTGTTACTTTTGCTTCTTATTTCACCTTTATTACTCCTTTGGGAACTCGTAATCACCGTAACTTCAACCTTCCGACGCAATGAAAACATGTCCGGGAAGGTGGTCTTGATCACCGGTGCTTCATCAGGACTTGGAGAGGTAGTACGTACGTAAATGATCATAACCTTAAACATAAGCAAACTCGTGTTTAATCAATAAATTAATACGCAAAATGGCAGCTCATGTCGTATGAATATGCAAAACGAGGGGCGTTTTTAGCGATTACAGCGATAGAAGAACCAGAGAGTCGACTCGAGCAAGTAGCCAATACGGCTCGTGAACTCGGCTCTCCTGACGTTCTTTACTTGTTCGCCGACGTGTCAAAGGTCGACGAGTGTAGGATGTTCGTGGAAGACACAGTTAAACATTTTGGTCAATGTGAGTTATCTGGAATCTCTTAAATAAGTAGCTTTTTTCACCCTCACTCACTTTGTGTGACTTAAGCCATTAACACGCTACTTGGTTCGCAGTGGATCATCTTGTTTGTAACGCAGGAATCGGACCCGTTTATTCTATTGACATTGATGTCTCCAAATTTGTACCTGTTATGGTATATTAATCCTTTAAAACTTTACTAGCTAAAAATGCATGCATGTGCACAACTCTAATGGATTTGAATATGTTTAGGACATAAACTTTTGGGGGTCGGTGTATCCAACTCATTTTGCAATCCCGCACCTCATGAAAACTAATGGAACCATCGTCGTTAATGCCTCGGGTTCTGGCGTGTTGAACATACCGAAAGGCGGCGTCTACAATGTACCCAACACTATTCCCTAGCCTAGACTCATGTGTTATCATTCTTAACCATAATATAGCCAATAAACTGAATAACTCAATCCTATGACTCTCTTTTTTTACTCTCAGGCAAGTAAAGCAGCATTGATCAGCTTCTACGAGTCCCTTAGACATGAAGTGTCCCCGGTAGTAAAAATCGCAATCGTGACACTTGGGTTCATAAAAACAAACATCATAACAGCCAAATATTCAACCAACACTGCTGGTGTTAGCCTAAAAAGGGTAAGCCGCGCGTAATACAAATTGCAAGAGATCGATCGAACTATCTGTTTATTACTAGCTAAAAGCTTACTAAACCAAACTACATATATACTTTCGGCAGGACATAGGAGATGTGTACCCAACGATGTCACCTGATGCATGTGCGAAAGCCATCGTGTCGGGAGTATGCAAGGGAGACACGTCCATTACACAACCGAGGTTCGTTAAGGCCCTCTTCTTGGTCAAGTATTTATTCCCAGAACTACACCGTATCTACGTCAATATTTATTTTTCCTCAATGTACAATAAGCTGCAAAAGGTTGGATCATAAGCTACCCGTTGCAACATCATAGGCAATGTGATACCACCAGAGTTATTAATGTGTATATTGGTGTTTGTTATCACAACTACTGATTATATATTTTGTTTTCTTGTATGTACCTCGTAATGTTACACATGACATTACTGTTTCCAGTCTTGTATGAAGTATAAGTATATATATATATATGGTACAAAAGACATAGTTGACTTCTTAATTTATTTAATGATATAAAAGATTAAAAACCTAACCAATACTATTCTTGTGGCAAAACATATATTATCCATCACAAATACCATTTGGAGGGGTTTAGTAATATTGGGTTAGAAGGTTAAACTGTTCATCCAACATGCCAAAGACGTGACAAGAGGCATTCGACATAGGTATATCATGTTGATCTTCGACATGACGTACGTACTAACTACAGATGAACAAACACAATACACATTTTCCCTACCGGCTGATGTTCAATTCGAAGACTTGTCGGTTGTTGTTTGTGACAAAAATATGATCGCCATGTCCTGGTGTGTGAAACGTACGATTCTATATTAGGATATATGCAATACGGAAGAACTAGCTAGCTAGTAGCTACTAATGCCTTTGATGTCATATATATATATATATAGGGGATGGATCATGCGAGAAGTCAAGTTACAGCGAGAAGTGCGAAAATCAATCTGGACCATTAATTATGTGTAATCAATGGATTAGAAAACTTATGGCAAACTTGTAATTATGAAGATATTAATCTACCAATATATCAATAAAGAAGGGTAGTTTGGTATTTGTTTTGTAGACTTTTCAAAGAGAAACTTAAGTAATCAATAGCATTTATTTGTTATTATTACTAACTAATTGAAAGTTATCAATAATTGTTATTTTTTAATTCATGATATTAATTAAACTAATGAAATACTATAATCTATTCAATCATAATTCTTAAAATGGTGTACTTCTTATCGTGTATACTTTCATTTATGTATTGTGTATGTTCATAGATGTACCGTGTAGGTGGTTTATCGAATAATGTATGTGTAAAATTTATCGTGTGTAGGTTCATTTATGTATTGTGTAGGTTCGTATATGTACTATGTAGGTGGTATTTCGAATTGTGTATGTATAATTGTATTCATGTGTATGTTCATTATGTACTGTGTAAGTTTATCGATACAATTGAATTCAAGAACTATTATCAGGATACATGTATAAAATTCAAATTATGAGAATTCAGTTTAGATTGATTTGAATATGTTTTAAAAAATATAAAGACAAACTTTTTGTAACTTCTCCATACATTATAACCTACCAAATATAAACAAATGCATATTTTACTATAAAACCCTTATCATTAAATAAATGATAAAATAAAAGAAAAAATATGATTGGTTAGATTTATTTCTCGCACTTCTCGCAATAAAAAACACTTCTGAAATGAACCTAATCATATATATATATAGGATTAGGTTCTATTCAGAAGTATTTCTTATTGCGAGAAGTGCGAGAAATAAATTCAACCAATCATATTTTTTTCTTTTATTTTGTAATTTATTTAGTGAAAAGGGTGTTATAGCAGAATGTGCATCTTTTCATATTTGGTAAGTCATAATGTATGGAGAAGTTATAATTAATTTGTCTTTTTATTTTTTAAAATATAGCCAAATCAACCTATATTAATTTTTTTTTGATATTTTATCAAATTCAATTTTGTTAATTTATCAATATTATTTTTTCCCCGTAATTTGAATTTCATACCTTTATCCATATAATAGTTCTTAAATTCAATAGCGCAGACAAATTACATAGTACATAAATGAACATACACAAGATAAAAAAATACACATACACCATTGGAAATACCACCTACACAGTAATATATGAACCTACACAGTTCATAAATGAACCTACGCAAGATAAAAATCACACGTACACAATTCGGAATACTAGATACACAGTAGATATATGAACCTACAAAAAATATATATATTTTTAATTTTTTCATATTATACTACATATAATAAATAACAAATCATGTTAATAGCCTACAATTGTAAAATTTTCACATGCGCATTCGTGATTCCACCTACACAATACATTAATATGCATATGTTTGTAATACATTAATTTGTGTAGACAATATATAATATCTAACGCATTTGAAGAAATATGATTAAATATATTATAGTATTTGATTGTAATTGTATTTGTTTAACATTAGTTTGATTAATAACATCAATAAAAAAATAACAGTTAATAAAATTTAAATGTAACTTTCAATTAGTTAGTAATAATAATAAATAAATGTTATTAATGACTTAAGTTTCACTTTGAAATGTCTAAAAACCAAATACTAAACTACCATTCTTTATTAAAATATTGGTAGATTAATATCTTCATAATTACAAGCTTGCCATAACTTTTCTAATTCATTGATTACACATAATCAATGGTTCAGATTGATTTCTCGCACTTTTCACTGTAACTTGACTTCTCGCATGATCCATCCCATATATATATATATATATATATATATAGAATAGGGTTAAAATAAAAAAAACATAGTTTTGTAGGAAGAATATGAATAACATTAAATAGAGTTTATAACATAAATGTTATAAACTAGTTTTTATATATACACACTAGTTTTTATCTCGCGTGTTACGTGAGTTTATTTAAATTTTTTATATTGTTGTGAATATATTATTTTATGTTAAGATGTTTTTAAATCTCTACTTAAAACATAAATGTAAGGCCCCGTTACTGGTGCTTGGATGTTGGATTTACTCATAAACGCAGTTCTAAATATCAGAGTTAAATAAAACTTTCGCGGAATAATAATAATATTAGTCAATCATTCAATACAAACACTCGTAACTTGTCTTTTAAAAACATAACATAAACGATCTTCAAGATAACTCAGAGTAACGATGAATCCCTCAGGGATTATGTAAGCAAATTTAACAAAGAAGCTCTGGAAATCCCCACCCTTGATATAGCAACAATGGTTCAAGCATTCAAAACAGGACTCAAGAAGGATTGCTCATTTTATGAAGACCTCCATATGAATCCTTGCAGGAATCTAGATGAAGCCAAGAACAGGGCATTGATATTTATAAGATTGGAAGAAGAAAAGATGATCCAAAAACGACTCAATGCAAACAGCAGCTATAACCGTCTAAACAGGAAGTCTGAGAAGACCTACCAAGGATCTAGCCGCGTCGATATATAAATTAAACAATAGGAACACAAATACTTTAAATACGGTTTATTACATTAATGGTGGAATAGATACATTATTGTGTGAATAAAAACTTATGGAGACAAAATAACTTAGACTTGGATCTCACATCTCTCGTGTGTGTGATCTCTATTCAAATGAGCATGGATCTGCCTATTTATAGGCAATATGCTCCCATTCGTTAAGTTAAGTCTAATTCGTTATATCTTCATAACGAATTAGACTCCATTCGCTATGATTCCATAACGAATGGGTAATAACTTAACGAACTAGCCCTCATTCGTTATGCTTCCATAACGAATGGGCTTATACCTTAACGAACTAGTCTAGTTAACTAACGAATGGACCTCATTCTCTATACAATCCATAGCGAATGGGCCATTTTACATTAAATAAACAACCTAGACTATCTATAAATTATTCGATCGCTACGGACACCAAAACCGTGCACTAACAAAGTCGGAATCCCCATCGTCAAAATCATACAAATCCAAGCCCTATTCTAAGAATTATAGCAACAAGGTCAATGTAGTGGATGACGATGAGGATGACGAAACTTACCCTAAGATTATGATTATTGTTTTTCTGTAGGTATATTTGGACTAATGTGTGCTATGCAGGATCTTGGAGACAATGCAAGATGGCCACAAGCAAACAAAACGAACAATTATTGGAAGGATAAATCTAAAAGGTGTGCCTTTCATGAAGACTTTGGTCATATGACAGAAGATCGTATGGCAATTAGAAAAGAAATCAATTATCTCTTAAGCCAGAGCCAACTGAAAGAACTACTACGAAGGAAAAATAACATGAGTCATGATCCTAAAAAGGTTTCTAAGAGAGCAGAATCCCTGCCTTTAGGTTCCAAGATAGTTGATGTGCTGGAAGTAGTTAAATAATTATTAACTAAATTACGCTAATCTAGACACTAAGTACTACTCTAGACTCTTTAAAACTCGACTAAACTATTGACCGACAAGTGAAGCGATCGACCCTAGTATAACTAACTAAGTATGGATATCGAACCCGCGAGGCTCTTTTAATTACGTAAATTAACTAATTAGACTTGACAAACTGACACGACTATCTATTTTATATTTATTAAAGGCGGGTTTTCAATTAATTAATATTAAACTGATAAAATAACTAATTAAGAAAATACAAATAAAAAAACATAAGACAAATTAGCTTGACTGATTCAGATGATAAAGAAAACCACCTAGGCTTGGATCCCTTTAGTTGCAGTTATCAATTAATTGAAAATACTTTGTTATGAACTTGGATTGTAAAACAGACACTCAAAAGAAAACCCGAACAGGACCCCTGACCCTTCTCAAGAATACACCTATGGGTTTCTAATAAGTTTTAAGACACACTTGTTTATAAATTGAACTCCCTTATGGTTACTTAATTAATTATGAACGAGTACCTTTATAGTGAAATCCTAACTTACAGCACGGAAATCAAAGGTAGCCTAATAAACTCAATTAACTCGCAAGACAATGTTAATGAATCAAACCTAGACAAACTCCTTACGAAGAACTAAATCTAGCAATCTTAATCAACAAAGATCTAACAATAACTTATCACCTTACAGCTTTTTTAGGTTAGCAGCAAACTTGTATTTTTTTGACTAATAATATTGTTCCTATGGTTTTATTGTAAATAAACCATAAACTAATCAAGAACAAACAGTAAATGACCTAACAAAATCCTATTATATGGCAGACAAACACCAAGGATAATGTGGAATAATAAAACTAATCAATCAAACCAAGCGCACATATGCATCAATAAAATAAAATCAAACAGTTTACTGATTCATAAAACAATAACGAAAAGCAATACCAATCAAAATCAAACAATAACAAAGGTTCATCATAAGCCTAGGCAGTCTATAATGTTTAGCCTAACATCTTAAAATCAAACAGTGTAGTAATAAAATAAATCATGGTGAAAATAATAGAAACGAAAGATTAAAGGCGATAAAACCCGTAGTCTTCGATCTTGAACGTAAAGCTCTTCACTGGGTGATTCCATGCCTTCAAAACCATCAAGAATCATGAATAATAGCTTCAAGAAACTCCAAATTCGCCTGGTGGCTGAAGGGTATTCTTTAGGTTAAGGTTAAGGGTGCATTTATAGTGAACTAGGCCCAAAACTGACTAAAATACGAAAACTTTCTGGAATCAAATGTTGACTGCCACGCGTGACCAACTAATAGGTATCTGGCCGCACGTGACGGCGTGCTCCAATGGGGGGCGGTCTGACGGGGCTGTCCGACTGGTTCTTCTTCCGGTTCATTTTCTGATGCGTTTGGCTTCTCGTTTAGGTTTATTTTGACTCGTTTTCACCTTTTCAACTACGATCAACTTCCGATACCTACAAAACTCAAATATGTTAGTAGTATAAAAATCTTAACTCAAAAAACAAAAACTAATAAAATATTATATAAATTATACAAGGGAAATATATATATATATATATATATATATATATATATATCATTATATCAATAGTAAACCTCATATCCGGTGAGTCAGATATTTGTGGAACCTCTTATTCAACAACAAGGAGAAAAGTTAAAGTAGCTAAGGCTGAAAGACCAGAAAAACAAGTTAGAGCTACAACATTCTTTGACCTAACAGATGTCTCCTTTAATGAGGAGGATCGGGATAACCTTCAGGATCCTCATCATGATGGTCTAGTTATTACTTTATATATTTCTAGTTGTTTTGTTTGCGGGATCCTGGTACATGGTGGCGGCTCAGTAAACATTGTACAATTGGAGACATTGAAAATGATGAATATTCCAGAATCTTAGATCGTAACGGAATCATTGGTCTTAGTTGGTTTCAGTGGTGAAGCCAAAATCACTATGGGAGAAATCAAACTCCATGTCTACGTTAACTGAGTAAATGATATCCAACGGATTTGTGTTATTGATGCTCTAACTTCTTTTAATATTATTTTGGCAGTCCGTGGATACATGATATAAAAGCAGTCCCTTCAACATACCACCAACGTGTTAAAATGCCAACACCTTGGGGGTAGTCAAGATTCAAAGTGATCAACAAGAGTCGAAGGATTGCTATGCAAAATCATTGAAACCAACGACAAAACCAACACAAGCATAGCAATTATAGAAAAGAGCACAAAATGTCTTGGAAGCAAATGAGTACAATGTAAAAAAAGTACAACTCGACCCCCAAGATCCTGACATCAAAGTGCTCATAGGAACTGGTATCCCCAAGGATACTGAAAGTCAACTAATAAACTTTCTCAAAAGAAGGATCTCCACATTTTCCTGGAAACACGAAGACATGACATGTATGAGATACTGACGTTCATGTATGGCTCCTTGGGATTCCAACAAATCCAGATGTAACCATCAGTTCAAGAGGATACCGCATTCATGGCCCCCACAGGTATATATTGTTATATTTCTATGCCCTTTGGTTTGAAAGATGCAGGTTCAACCTGTTAGGGGCCGTTTTAGTCCAAGAGTGATCCTGAAGAGTATCCTAATAGCTCGGGTTCGTAGCTAACTTCAAGATCCTGAGCTAACCGACTTTACTTAAATATTGTTTGAGTTGTGCTTGTAGGTTACGCAAAGGATACATGCATATCTACAACGGCTAATTGACTAGTTCAACCTGAAAGCTTGGAGATATATGTTAAAAAGCACATGTGAGAATGCTGAGTCGTTGAATGATCTCGGCGGCTAGGGTTCCCGGGTTTATAGGGAATATTGTTATTTACCTTTTCTGTATAATGAGACCTTTGTGAACGTTGTAAGACACTTCTCACTCACTCTCTGCACTACACTTTTACTTTAGTCTTCGTTCTCAACGAGCTCTCGAGCACCATTTTTGTTATTAATAGATTGAGAAAGGGGATAGTTTTCCTCTCCCGAGATGCTTTCTGAAGATCCTTACCAGGATCCTAGGATTTTCCACGCTATATCGCCATGTTCAGTTTACTTTTACCGCATTTGTCTACTATAACACCTTGCTCATTGTTAACAAAACACCCTACCTCAATTTACTAATTTGCTCAATTATTGCTTTGGTAATTTTTGGCCAAAATAGTTTGGTGCCAACCGTGAGACAAGTTGTGTTTTTCATTCTCAAATCCATATTAACCTTTGTTCTAAACCAATGCCTTACAAAGTTATACTAAAAAATGGCCTCTCAATCAAAAGCTACATAATCCTCCATGCCTACCGAAGTTTCTGGAGCCGCTCAACCACTTCCTCCTCCACCTAGGGGTGTTCAAAACTATCTGAATCCGAATCTGTATCCGAATTATCCGAAAATCCAAATCCGAACTATCCAAAATTTCGGATTCGGATAGTAATTCTGGAGTTTTTCGGATATCCGAATTATCCGAAATATTAACTTTAATATTTTTTAATATTCAAATAAATACAAGTATATAACATCTTAATCTGAATGTTTTAAAACCCTAACTATAATTCCTAACATATTAACGTCGCTCCTCACCTTCCATATATCTAGTCTCCATTTTTCTGGTTACCAGATCTCCTCCTCTCTTCAGTCCTCTCCACCTCTGATGATCGGCAGACGATGCGGTGGAAAGCGGTGGTCATTCGCCTCTCATTCTCTTCTCATCTCCGACTCCGTCGTTCTCCTCAGCCTTCGCTTCCTTCTCCAAAATCCGGCGTTCCTCCCTCTAATGGTGATGAATACTGAATAGTGATCCAAGAATCTGATGGTGGTGGTTTGCTTATCTGACGATGGAGTTCCAAGTTTCAATTGTTTATTAGATATTTAAATTTTGTTGATTTATAATATATCGCTGGTAAACTTGGATTTGGATTTTTGATATGTAATTTTAAATTTTAACAATTTTTTTTATTTTTTTTTTCAGATTTCGGATATCCGATTTACTATCAGAACGGACATCCGAAATTTCGGATATCCGAAATTCGGATATCCGAAACTCCATATATCCGGTCTTGAACTCCCCTACCTCCACCTGTTGTCCAGAGAAAGACCACTAACGTCGGCATCAATACCTTAGGAGCTAGAGGATCCAGCAACATGATCCCTCCCACAGCAAGACCTTCTGCTAGCGCTCTGGTTCAAAGATCCGGGTCTTCCAACACGAGGCCAGTCCTCATGTCTAACAATGATATTATTGATGTTTTATAGAAGATGAAGGAACGCATGGAAGCTCCAAAGTAAACGAATTACTCTGTTATGATGGAGCTCCAAGATATCCGGACGCAAGGGAGGAAGCCAGCGGAGGAATCCTTCACTCCGTTGCTGCCTAGGAACCTGAACTTTGACGCATCAGGATCCCAAGGAAATCCCTACAACGACTTCCTTCCGATGCAATCCATAACCAGGACAGGTGATCTTGTCCAGTCCATAAGAGTTACTCCTACGCAGGAATTTGTTGTTATTCCGGGACTCTCAACCGGGATTCTCGATATGAGTAATTTTAACAATGCTACCATACCTATGAGTAACCAGGATGCTACGCAGGATTCCGGTATTAGCCCAACAGTTTAGAAGGAATTGCAAAAACTGAAGGAGTGGATATCCAGCATCCCAAGAATAGTCTAGCCGATCCCAGAAGTGAACCCAAGCAGTCACAGAATCTCGAGATTCGCACCTTCCATATGCGATGTCGAGATCCCGAAAAGATTTCAGACGCCGAGCATGAAGCTGTATAATGGAACCCTCTAACCGAGAAGATACGACATTCATAACTCCAATAGGTATATATTGTTACACTGCCATGCCTTTTGGTTTGAAAAATGCAGGTGCGGCATATCAAAAACTGGTCAACATGATATTCAAAGAGAAGCTGGGGGACACCATGGAGATCTATATTGATGACATGCTGATAAAGTCAAAGAAGTCTGAGGATCACATCAGTGGTCTTCAGGAAGCCTTCGAGATTCTTGACAATATAACATAAAGCTAAACCCTTCCAAGTGCCACTTTGTAGTAGGGGCAGGCAAATTCCTAGGATACATGGTTTCCAAAAGAGGAATAGAAGCAAGTCCAGAGAAAATCAAAGCCATCGTGAACCTGAAGGCCCTAACCAACGTGAAGGAGGTTCAAAAGCTAACTGGCGGGATCGCAACTTTGAACAGGTTCATCCATTATCCTCTTAAAGGTGTAAGGATTTCTACGATATCCTTAAGAAGAACAAGGCGTTTGAATGGGGAATAAAGCATGTGAAAGCGCTTCAGGACTTGAAAATATATCTCTCCTCGGCACCTTTGATCATGAAGCTTGAAGATGGTGAACCTCTACTCCTTTATTTGGCGGTATCCTGAGACACGGTAAGTGTTGTACTAGTCAAGAATCATGAGGGACAACAACACCCTATTTACTATGTAAGTAAAAGTCTAATTGAAGCTGAAACGAGGTTTCTCATTAAAAAAAATTCATTCTAGCTTTAGTTATGGCATCCACTAAGTTAAGACACTATTTTGAAAGACATAGTATATTTGTAAAAACTAACTATCCTTTCAAAAATGTTTTGAGAAAACCTGAAATGTCTCATAGGATGGCTAAGTGGTATGTTAAACAAAGTGCTCATGATCTTGTTTATGAGCCTAGAACAACAATTAAATCCCAAGCTCTAGCAGACTTCGTGGCTGATTTCAGTAGTGATATCCAGCAAGAAGCTGACTGGGAAGTTCAACAACTAGACTAGGATATGGGTAAGTGGATATTATTTACTGATGGGGGCCTTAAATGTCATGGGGGGTAGGTTTAGGAATCATCTTGAAATCACCGCAGGAGGACATGATATCCCAGGCAATCTGATGTGATTTCCAAGCCACCAACAATGAAGCTGAGTATGAAGCTTTAATTGCGGCTCTTCAATTGGCTAGGGATTTAGAAGTTAAACATTTTCATTTATTTGTATATTCCTTATTACTTGCTAACCACTTCAATGGATCCTATGTTTTTATAAGTGAGAAACTAACCGAATATCTTCATATAGTAAAAAAAAATACGGCAGAGAAATTCGATTCTTTTATCATTGAACAAGTACCCAGGGAAGAAAATTTTGAAGTTGATGCTTTAGCAAACCTTGGATCTGCCTTCAGGATCCCGACAGAAATCAAAACTCCAATCATAGATATTCTGAATCCAGCCACATATATTCCTACAGTTAACAAAGAAGAAATAAAAGAGGAAGCTAAACGAGATCTTCAAGTAAATGAAGTGACAGATTCTGAAGATATTGCTAATCAGGATCCCCAAGCTAACCAGGAATCCTTGATACGTCTCATCAAAGAATATTTGCTACACAACGAGATTTCCAAGGATGAGGGTCCCAAATCCTTTCATATGAAGGTATCTAGATTCATTATTTTAAATAACATTCTCTGTAAGAAATCTCTTGCAGGTCCATATTTACGATTCCTAAAAGAGCTTGAAGCACAAGAAGTTCTGAAAGATATCCATGAAGGTGACTGTGGGAATCACACAGGTGGTAGATCTTTGTTTAACAAAACCCTTAGGTCTGGTTATTATTGGCCAACCATGAGGAAGGACGCAATGACCTATGCCCAAAAGTGTGATGCTTGTCAAAGGAACAACAACATTCTTCATCAACCTCCTGAACCCAACCATCCAATTGTGTCTCTTTTGCCTTTCATGAAACGGGGAATGGACACCGTAGGCAAATTACCAAAAGCTCTAGCAGGAAAGGTTTTCATGCTAGCAATGACGAACTACTTCTCCAAATGGATTGAAGCAGAAGCATTCGCCCAAGTTAGAGAACAAGAAGTAATATCCTTTATCAAACGGAATGTCCTGACTCACTTCGGAATCCCAGTTAAGATCATCTGTGATAACGAATCTCGGTTCATTGGTAAAAGAACCACCAAATTTTGTGCAGCATGGGGCGTTAAGATGATAACTTCTACTCCAATAAACCCTCAAGCCAATGGACAAGCAAAGTCTTCGAACAAAATCACCGTCAACAACTTGAAGAAGAAGCTGGGGCAAAGAAAGGCAAGTTGGCTGAAGAACTACCGTTTGTATTATGGGCTGATCGAACTACATCAAAGAATGTGACGGGAAAAACCCCTTTCTCCTTAGTGTTCGAGAGAGAAGCAGTGATTCCAACCGAAGTGGTGATCCCTACTACAAGATCTGGCCTTCAGAGTCCCGAGACCAGCAGTCAGGATCTTGCCAATGACCTTGACGTGAAAGACGAACTCCGGGATTCTGCAAGAATCCGTATGGCAGCATATCAACAAAAGATCACCAAATCTTACAATAAGAATGTCAAGGTAAGAAGGTTCCAAGTGGGAGACCTAGTACTAAGGAAAGCATTTCAGAATTCGACTGATATTAAGGATGGGAAGTTAGCACCCAAATGGGAAGGGTCATACAAGATAGAAGCTGAAGTAGGGAAATGTGCATATCAACTATGTGCCATGAACGACAGGATCCTACCAAGATCCTGGAATGTTGTTCACCTTAAACTCTACTTCGTGTAAGTTAGGACTCTATTTCTAGATTGGTATGGTATGTACCCTAACTTTACTTTTTCAATTATTAAATTTTTATTATTTTTCTTGAAACTAATTACTGACTTAAGCATCAGAGGGGTGTTAGCCAAGCTAACGCACACCCTCACAAAGGTTCAAGTGTTTTGCAGAATCGGGATCCCGACAAAGAAGCGAATACATTCCATGACGTTTGGCCACCTCTCTAAGTTTAAGGTACCAATCCTTTCAAAGGTTTAAAGGTTTTCACCTTTCTAGGAATTGGGTTTAAACACCTAGCCAGTAGCGCAC
The DNA here is from genome assembly GCF_021521415.1 of Bidens hawaiensis. Classification (NCBI taxonomy): domain Eukaryota; kingdom Viridiplantae; phylum Streptophyta; class Magnoliopsida; order Asterales; family Asteraceae; genus Bidens; species Bidens hawaiensis. The sequence goes on along the minus strand of NW_027493118.1, from coordinate 366,599 downwards.
GTTGTTCACCTGTAATTCAATGTAGTTGGACCAGTGCATCTTAATGGTGGCCGGAAATTTCGTTATTGTTGGTTACATGGTGGATCCTCAAGTATATTATCAATGGAATAACATGAACATGTTATGCAACCTTGGCTTGTCCCAAGTACTAGCACAAGGTTTTGGCATTTTCATGCCACTTACGATTGGCTTGTCCCAAGTATTAACACAAAGTTTTGGCATATCCGTGTCATTCACGATTGGCTCACTAAGATGTTTTTGGGATTTTCCCCAGGATCTTTATGATCAAATCTATTTTTGGGATTTTCCCCTAGATCTTTATGATCAAATTTATTTTGGGATTTTCCCCAGGATCCCAAGGATCACCGAACCATCTCGGTTATTGTCTAAACTTATATTGCAGGATTTCAAAGATCAACCTAAGTAGAGAATGATGATGATCAGTTCACATTTAGTGATCCCTAATACCTGAAAATATAAACCTTACCCTAACCTTACCAGGTTTGATCATTCGTTTGCTTTTCCTAAGTATGTGGTGATAAATCATTTTCTAACTTATGATTTTATCCAATTAATATTCTAGTAAATTTTTTAATATCTTTTTGGAATAAATGAAGTGAACATAGATAAGGCAAAAGATTATCATTATATTAAACAAAAGGATACCCCTAACTTTGTCGTGAAACTCAGGATCCCTCCATCAGGAATATCTAATAGTTTTTTTAAACTTATAATCAAAGGGTTCGCCTTAATCTCAAGATCCCTCCACCTTGATTATCTATTGTTCTAAATAGCAAATTGTTTTAAACATCACCACAAAAGATAGAAAAGTAAATTTTTTTACAACCATATTGAAAAACCTAATAACAAAACAAGGGAGCTCAGGCCTTGTCTTTGTCATCCTTCATTTCCCCCACATCAGGATCCTTAACAGCTTCCACCTGCACGTCACCCCCGTCTCCTTCCTTTGCCTTGGCATGATCCTTAGTCGAAGTCTGACACGTCTCCTCGCTCAGCTTCACTTCCATAGCATCCAGACCGGTGAGATCCCAGGATGCCTTTCCATAAGCAGGATCGAGGGCTTGCTTCATCAGCTTGATCCTTGCCCGTCAAATGGACAAGGCAGCATTCATTTGGATATTCCTCTTGAAGCTCTCCATGTCCACAGCAATTGAAGCCTTGAGCCTCTCATGATCCTCCTTCATCTACTCAAGTTCCTGGAATTGCTTCTTCATGTCAGCAACTCTTTCTTCGACAAGGCGAGACATGCCAGCTATTATCTCCTTCTAACCTTCATTCTCTTGAAGAACGACATGGTGAATCTTGATTAAATGGCGGAGATCCTGCATCAAACGAGGTATTATCAATAACTACTACCCTATAAAAAGGTAAGTGCCTCGAGGATTGGCTCGGAAGCTTCGCTAGTTTTCTTCTTTCACGAAATGGAAGTCATGGTTCGAGAAGATGGAGGAAGTGGCTTAGAGACTTCTACAGCAACTATCACACCCCAACCTAAGGCGGAAATATCGGGACGTGAGCTGATTGCTCACAGCTCTTAAGGTACTATCATGCAATATTAATGGTGACAATATCTATTAAATTTAATTAAATATTCAAATAAATTTAAATAACTCAAAGTACATAATTTACAAAGGGCAACAAGATAATTAATAAATTCAAATTTAACTAAGTCTTGATTAAAATTCTTTGAACTTAATTCTTCACTAAGTCTTCACTAACTTGCATTAAATTCCTACAGTAACCTGCATATGCATATAAAGTAGAAATTTTTTCAACAACACATGTTAAGTGAGTAAACACCAGATTTTGACACAACAATAATAATAATATATAAGAGAAAACGCAAAGTGTACCTGTGAGATAAACAATTAAGCCATTACATATAAACAAGTCACATAGATAATAAAGAAAGGGCTAAACCGTTGCCATGCGAATCGGGCATTGATTACCAAAGATGGGTTGTCGGTGAAACCATTGTCATGCGATTGGACTCCGGCCACTACGACGGTCATATGATCATACTATAATGATTGACCTCTCTGAATGCGGTAAAAATAAAGCAAGTAAGCAAATAGCAAGTTAAGCATAAAGTGATATACACACAAGGATAACAATTTCTAATGTGGATAATAATAATAATAATAATAATAATAATAATAATAATAATAATAATAATAAGAAAGTACTGTAAATACGCATATGTCCCCAAAAGATTATAATGAGCAAATAGGGGAGTGAGATACTTACCTTAGCAAATAAACAAAGCGGGAATGATTAGATAAGAAAATGGTAACTACCTACGAGAAATCCTAAGTAACAGTAATTGTGGAATAAATATGAATTCAACAACGAACCTAAAACTAGATAGAGGTTCGGGATTTGATGATCGGGTATATTCTTACGAAAGCTATTTATTACTTTAATTTTATTATTAATTTTTATTTATTTTGTATCATTACTTTGATTTATCAAAGGTTATAATATATACTAGGATTTTAATTATATAAAATTATATTATAAATAAAATACTTAAATAAATATTTATAATAGTTTCAGGATTAGATTATAAAAAGTGTGTTTTAAATATTTATTCCAAAATAAAAATACATTTAATATATATATATACACACACGCTGTAGGTTCCCAGCCGGATCTACACGGAATATCTCGTTCTACGTAGGTGCGGAATCCCTACGTAAGACGTTACGAGCGTAGAAGACGATACGAGTTAACACGATCGAACACACATTACAATAAGCAAAGACACGTTGTATATTGCAACTGGAAACACGTGATATCAATCACTGATTACACAACTCGTTACAACTCGATAACTGATTAATTCGTCTTCTAACTCAGCCGTAACCTGATGAATATAAACACGACAACTTCGCCTGGCATGTTCAGGCGAAGTTGTTCCTAACTTCACTTGTTCCACAAGTTCGCCTATAACAAGCGAACTTGTGATAACTTCGCTTACATACATAACACAAATCCAAACGACTCGATTACAGACACTATATACTGAACTACTGACATCATGTACTAACAGACTCCCCCTTGGCAGTAGCTTCATATCTTTATCTTCAAGCACGTGTCTTGTAATCTTCAACAATCTTGTATCTTCATCTTTAAGCATGAACTCCTTCACGGACACAAACTGATACAATTCTTTGATATTTCTTCGCTTCGTCTTTCCAAGCAGGAATATAAAATATCTTCTTCTCATTCAGCACCTGCAGATCAGCTTGAGACAAGTTCACTAGATGCATCGGATCATAGACTCTCAGCAGCTCTTGTTCATCTTCGTCCTCCATTACTGCTTCAGCTGTCTCACAATCTACATACCACCACTTCAGGTCTTTGAGCACATCCTTGGGCATTTGTTTCATCGGCACTTCTTTCAAACACCGGATCGACTTATACTTCATGATCATCCAAGGCTTGCCATCTGCTCTCAATCCTCTATCTTTGTCTTCAATAAGTTTTCCCTTTTGTGGTTTCAACAACTCGAACTTCTTTTCCTTTATACTCTCCTTCCAAACAATCTACCCAATGACTCTAGCCATGTTATCATCACTTCTGTTTATTAACCCCAATCTGGCTAAGTCTTTCACTTCACACTCTGGCAATGTATTCAACGATCTCAACAGCCTTTTGAAGTACTGAACACCATCATATCTTTTAATCACAAAGAGCCTCAACTGCTCATCATATATCCAGCATATAATCCCCTTTTTCGCTTCAGCATAGCCTCTAATGTTGTAACTCTTCTTAAACATAGTAGGGACCGCCGGTTTCTTCGTTTTAACAAACCACTGAGCGTAGCCTTCTTTCCATCTTGGCTGCTCTTCCCATTCCGTCTCATCATTTCCAATCTCTTGACTCATATCTGCCTTATCGACTTCCGGAATTTCATGCTCCACATTCTCCTCTACAATCTCTCCCTCTTCAATATGATTATCAATAACTATCTCTGCACCAATCTTCTCTATCTCATCAACTGGTAATACATCATCATCACCTATAAACTCATCATCCATCTCCTCAACGTCCACTACCACCACATCATCACCACCAGCTGCACTTGTCGACTCCCCCTGAGATGTGGAAGTCCCAAGAGCTTGTTCAGTTCTTGGCAACTCTCCACCTGCACCTTTCGATGCATTGGGATCATCGTCTCTATCATTTCGCTTCTTAGTCCTCAGCTCATCGCCTTTACAGCTCGTCTCACCCTGAGATGCCAAGAACTCCTTCAAAGCATCAATGATTTTGCCATGTTCTATCAGCAGGGACGACTGTATCTGATTCTCTGCAACGAGGCGTTGAATAGCATGGGTCTGGATAAGATTCACCCTTGATTGTTCTGCCACGACCCGTTCAAGTGCTGCTATTCGTTCTGAGTCTGATAAGGTTGCATCGAAATCAAACCTCAGATGTGATATATCTTGAGTGTACTGAGGAGGGATTTCCGATGTAACCGGGACCTCAGAAGTAGGCGTAAATGTAACCGCAGGTGGCAACTTAACTGATAATCCTGCAGTCGCTACAACCGTCGACTCAATAAATCGTGCCACGACCTCCGTTGGAGTAAGAGTTGGAGGTGGCAACGATACAATCTCAGGAGTTGATAGTTGGAATGTAGTGGGTGGGAGGCCGAATGCTGACGAGGTAGCCACCACGGGAACATCCGTAGCGCTTGGCCTTGTAACTTGTAATGATGAAGGGACCACTGTCATACCGGACAGTGCTGGTGGAGTGAAACGTACCACCCTTGAGCTCTCACCAGCTCCCGAACCTGCACATGCCCGTTCCCTTCTTGATCTACGAATCAACTGATGTACTTCTTCTTCATAATCTGACTCGCTGTCATCATCAGTTCTCTTTCTTTTCCCATGAATACGTTCTTGATTTACCAAAAATCGTCTCGCTACATTCACATCATTATCAGAATCAGAATCAGCTACCGTTGTAGCTGTCCTAGTCACATTCACACTCGAAACCTGTGCAATCGAGACTTGTACATTTTCCTCTGGATCCACCCGATCCATATCAAAGAAGCCTTGACCGCCAAACGCAGCATCAAGGTCTACCTTCTTCTCTGGTGACACAACAGGAGCAGCAGGTATAGCTTGAGGTGCTCCAGCCTGTTGTGGTGCCGGGTCCCGAAACTCGTCCCCACGAGCTGGCACATACTCCGGGTTGATCAAGTACCCAAATAGTGGAGTATGTCGAGGACGGAGCTCAGGTTTGCTCCTCGCACTGGAAGATCTGCACTGGGCGAAGATCCGTTTACTCACACTTTCCACGTATCTGATTGGGCGGCGCTGAGGTAGCGTGGGAGCGACATGATTCAAGATCATTTGGAGAAATCTTGGATACATGAGAAATCTCTCACGCGCCACCGCTCTTCTTTGTCGATCTATTTCGTAGAAGACCATCTGACTAAAGCTGTAACGCTTATTACAAGTCAGAGCAGTCATCGCCGACTGCATGGTCGCGCCCATGCCATCAGTACCAGCCTTTCTCCCTGACATGCACACGATCATGACATGCATGAGAAAGCGCCACTGATCGAGCAAGAACCCCTTGCGTCTCTGAGTGTCCCCCAAGGGACCAGAGTATCCCATTCTCAGAAACGCTCCGTCAAGAAATGGAGCTACAAAGTCTGTCGGGTCGTCTCTTGTCTCATTTTCAAAACGCAAAGCCGCCCGGATTTGTTCAGATGAGAACTGAACAATCTGATTGTTGACCGTTGCTCGCATCACCGGGGCTCTACGCGACAGTCATATTCCACGGTCTGCCAAAAATCCTCAATGTTTGGCAAGGATATCGGCAGTGTTGTTGTAATCGCGTGGAATATACGCGAGCGGAGTAAGAATGTGATGATTTCGCGGAAATCATCTACACCACTCGCGTCCGGGTCTAATGTTATGTACATGTTATGACCCGGGAAGAACTGTCTTTGGTTATCTCCTCCATCATCACCGCCTGCACCACCTGCTCCAGCTACAGCAGCCATATCTGCAACAAACAGGCTAAGTTAGATAAACGTCAAAGCGAATCACAAGTTCGCCTGTTACCATGAGCGAAGTTGTGATCTATTCTGTATAGGCGAAGTTAGAGGTGGGGCGAAGTTGAGAACAACTTCGCCTTAACTTGAACTTCGCCGGATAACAGTCAAGTAAAAAAGGGCCAGGCGAAGTTAATGATAACTTCGCCTAACCACAACATCGCCTCATATACTGTAACCTAATTAATTATCAGGCGAAGTTAAACTTCAGGCGAAGTTACGGATAACTTCGCCTAAACTGTAACTTCGCCGAATATGAAACGACGACAGATTAGACTGTTCAATCGACTTGATTTGGACAAAATGGAGAATGTCCGGTGATAAACACATGATATTATGAAGATCTAGACGATTCAGTTGATTACTACGACGTGAAAGTAAGTTTGAAAACCTGTTGTTTAGGTTTCGAATAAACGTGGTCGTGAATCGGGTCGAAACGACCTTTGATTACCCTTAATGAACGTGATTATATGACACTACAAACCAACACACCTTTAATCACGGATTGGAATCGAGAATGAAAACACAGATCGGATTCGAACGATAAGTTCGCTTAGGGTTTACTGATTAAGTTCGCTGGGTTACAGGAAGATAAGTTCGCTTGTTTTTGAAATAATGAACGGTTTGACCTTTAATTTCCTTTATATAGGGTCAAAAGTTTACAGGCGAAGTTGTGGATAACTTCGCCTATTGCAGGCGATGTTATGCACAACTTCGCCGATAATAGAATTTTACAAAACAAACCCCATAATTTGAACAATTTGTAATTAAGTTTTAAAACAACCTTTAAAGCGTTAAATGATATGATCAAGACCAAGTAACCAGGTATAAAATCATACAACTACATAAGTAGAAAAACTTTTAAAAATAAAGGTACACGAGATCAAATTTCAGTCTCGACAGGGACTACCATGTTTTAGAAAAGATCCAAACAGGAATCATACTAATTACGTGACTGTCACACAGATCCGTGTTCAGCTGTATTATGACATAAAGAAACAGGTTGTAAGCAGGTAAATGACTTAGAATGGTTTTCATCGTTTCTGTGATACGGGTTAGGTTCAATTTAAGCTCAAAACTTAAGTGGGCAAATACTCAGAGATTATGATGCCTCCTATCTATTCTCAAAGCGTATTTGGCTTTCCCCAAGTCACCCCGAGTTGACCTCGACCCGTAGTGTCTGATTAAATAGTACATGTCGATCTTCAGACTCTTCTTCCTGTTCTCTATCTTGCATCTTGATTGAGAAGTTTTAACATTATGAATTCTAGAATGTCTCAATAACACACACACATTTTTTTTTAAGTAATTACACAACTTCAGAGTAGTAAACAACTGCAAGTCCCGCATCTGGATCACTGCAGTTTCTTGACACGCTATCTTCACGGGAATCAAAACACTCACGGGCTCGTGTATGACTGGGTAATCGCTTTTCTGCCTATCATACGGAAAGATATATATGGAGACATACACAACTCTTAAGGAGTTTCCACGTAAAATCGAGTAGATTTAGTTAGTATCACTTCTACTTTTACGCACCATAAAAAGCAACCATAACATACAATGATTGTTCTAAAGTCTTTTAGGCCTAATAACTTCACTAGTTAAGCACTCAGAATCAGTATATCTATCACTTTCCAAGGTTGGATCAATTTTCTGTTAAACATAGTAAAGGAACTTCTTACGAAGTAGTAGACTTGAAAAATAATTTCATCTCCCGAAAATTTTTTTAACTTCAATCGCCCCAATCAAATTGAAGTTTTCAGGTAAACGGCTATCCTGAAGATCCAATGGATCAGCTGGACCGACCACATACAAGTATGTGTCCTTCTAACTAAGTATGATCGACTAATTTTCAGCAAAAGAATAAAAACACATCATAAACCGCCCCGGTCACTTTCAGTCATCTGGTTAATAGCTATCCTCATAGTCTACACGTAGAAATAAGGATCAAACATATCCGAAGATATGTCCTTCAAACTGAGGCAACCGACATAATTCTAAGCGATAGTGATGTTTTTTTTTTTTAAACAAAGTCACAAAATACGGTTACTCGGGATTGATCATCCCATTCAGCTCAACAAGGTTTTGAAAACGAATTTTGTCAAACGCTTTAGTAAACAAGTCAGCGAAATTATCTAACGTATCCACCTTTTTGAGCACAATCAGTTTCTTCTCAGCACAATCCCGTATAAAATGATGACGGATGTCAATGTGTTTAGTTTTACTGTGCTTTACCGGATTGTTAGTTACTGAGATAGCAGCAGTGTTATCAATGCAAATAGGAGTATGAGTGAAATTCAGACCATAATCGCGCAATTGCTGTTGTATCCAAAGAACCTGGGAGCAGCAGTTGGATGCTGCCATGTATTCTGCTTCACAGGTTGAAATGGCGACTGAGGTCTGCTTCTTGCATTGCCATGACACTAATCTACCTCCAAGAAACTGACAACCACTTGTTGTTGACTTCCGACTCTGATTGCACCCTCCATAATCAGAATCCGTGTAGGCGACCAACTCCAAGTCTCCTCCTTTCGTGTACCACAACTCCAGCTTAGGTTTGCCTTTGAGATAGCGCAATATCCTCTTCGCACCCTTCAAGTGAGATTCCTTTGGGTTTGCCTGAAAGCGTGCACAAAGACAAACTGCAAACATAATATCAGGCCTAGAAGCAGTTAAGTACATTAAAGAACCTATTATTGCCCGATATTGGGTTGGGTCCACGTCTGCATCGTTGTCTGAATCAGCACCCAATTTATGGTTGACGCGGACTGGAGTATCAAATGGAGTGCTGTCCTCCATCTTGAAGCGTTTGAGAACATCATGGACATACTTAGTCTGATGAATGAACATCCCATCTTTCTTCTGATCAACCTGAAGTCCTAAAAAGAAAGTTAGTTTACCCATATCACTCATTTCAAACCTCTTTTTCATGACGGCCTCAAACTCCTGACACATGGCGACTTTTGATGCAGCAAAGATGATGTCGTCCACGTAGACTTGCACCAGAAGAAAGTCGCTTCCTTTTCTCTTAAAGAACAGTGTGCTATCAATCTTTCCCCTTTCAAACTCATTCTCAAGCAAGTAATCGGATAAAATTGAGTACCAGGCACGAGGGGCCTGATGTAGCCCATACAGTGCTTTACTTAGCTTGAACACGTGATCAGGAAAGTCTGGGTCAGGAAAACCAGGAGGTTGCTCAACGTACACAACCTCATCGACTTTACCGTTAAGGAACGCACTCTTCACGTCTAACTGAAATACCTTCATCTCCTTGTGTGCAGCAAATGCCAAAAACAAACGTATGGCTTCCAATCTCGCCACAGGAGCAAACACCTCATTGTAATCGATCCCCTCTTGCTGATTAAAACCTTTTACAACTAGCCTCGCCTTGTTCCTGATAATAATCCCTTTCTCATCTCTCTTGCATTTGAAAACCCATTTGGTGCCAATCGCATGCACATTCTTCGGTTTTGCAACCAAGTTCCATACCTCCATCTTTTTGAACTGGGCTAACTCTTCTTGCATGGCCTCGACCCACGAGCTGTCCTTAAGAGCCATTTGATAGTTCTTTGGTTCAATCTGGCTGATGAAGCAGGTGTACAAGCATTCGTTGATTATGCCCGTATCTTTAATGCTTGTGTAAACACTGGTGTGCTCATTCAAGCTTTGTCTTGTTTGTACACCGTCGGACAGATCACCTATCACGTTCTCCAAAGGGTGATTTTTGTGAATTCTCGTAGTCGGAACCGCACTGACTTCCAGATTGTCTTCCAGGTTCGAAGGTAGCTCATCAATGGGTGATTGTTGTTCAGAGTGAAAAGGATTGAAGAATTCGATAGCATTTGACGAGGAAGCAGGGGTATCGACAGCATTTGACGAGGAAGGTTGACATTCATCGTACAGCGGTCTTTGCACAACATTGTCTTCCTCATCGTAAAGCATCTTCGTAGCAATTCTTTCATCTACTTCTGCACAATCCAAATAAGGTATGTTAAAAGATTTAAAAAGTCTATCATAGTCGAAAACCCCAGCGGGTCCCGTGCTTGGTTTTGGTGACTTGTAACTTGTGATATCAGTGTTACACACCACCTCAACCTTGTTGGTCGATGTATTAAAGACTCGTCTGTTGGGAGTCCCAACAACATATCCGACTAAAATGCCTTCGTCGGCTATTTCACCAAATTTAGAATTTGTCTTTAATATCGAACACGGGGACCCGAATGGTTCAAGACCACTCAAGTTGGGCTTTCTCCCATGCATAAGTTCATAACATGTTTTATTCAGTCTTTTAATAGTTAAAACTCTATTAAGGATATAACAGGCTGTTGCAAACAGCTTCAGCCCAGAACACCACAGGAAGTTTCGAATCAGCCAGCATGGTTCTGGCTCCTTCAATTAACATTCTGTTCTTCCTCTCAGCCACTCCATTTTGTTGCGGAGTATACGGAGCGCTGTACTGGTGTTCTATCCCTTTCTGTAAGCAGAAGAGCTCCATCTGATAGTTCTTGAACTCAGTCCCATTGTCACTCCTGATGTATTTAACTCTTTTCCCCATAATGTTCTCAACTTTGGTAATCAAATTTATTACCATCTGAACCGTCTCATCTTTTGACTTCAGGAAATATACCCAAGAGTATCGAGAGAAATCATCAGTGATCACCAAGCAGTATGATGTTCCACCTAGGCTTTTTACATTCACGGGACCGAAGAGATCCATGTGAAGTAGGTCTAGGGTACTGACTATTGAATTAACCTTCTTGGTGTGATGGGATTTCTTGTGTTGCTTTCCCTTTTTGCATGACAAGCATTGGTCTTCAAAGTTGAAATTCTTCAAGGGAACACCCAGTACCAGCCCATTCTTGACAATGTAGTTCATTTTCCGAAGATGAATTTGCCCCATTCTTCTATGCCATAATTCAGACTCTGATTCAGTTGCTTTTGACAGAAGACACGATTCTTCTGTTGCCATTTCAGTCGACCTCATGTCCATAATATACGTATTCTTTTCTCTTGGAGCCTTCATAACTATCCAATCCTCTGGTATCTTGAAACCAGGATACAGCACGATCGCTTCATTCTTGGTAAAGTGCACGGTGTAATCTTTGTCACAGATCTGCGATACACTCAGCAGATTATGCTTTAGTTCTTCAACGAAATTCACTTTCTCTAAAGTCATTTTTCCATTAGTCACCGTCCCTATTCCTGTAATCCTTCCACCGCTCTCTCCAGCAAAACTCACTCTTCCTCCCTGAACAGGTTTCCATTCGTGTAACAAATTCTTGTTACCCGTCATGTGCCGGGAACAACCGCTATCCACAACCCATAGATTGTTTGCAGCCCTGTTCAACTGTTCCTGCACGATTAAAGCAGATGATTAAAATCTGGGGACCCAAGACCTATTGGTCTTGGGTCGATACATCCCGTACCTTGGCTGTCCAAAGTTAGCATCAGTATGATATCTGTAAGTCCTAAAAGAATACCTTCTTGTAGATTGACTATGAGGCCATCCAAACCTTCGTGAATTAAATGAATTATTTCTCATTATTTGGTTGTTAACAGGGAAAAACTGAGATTGATTTCTTTGAAAACCAGGATTAGTCCAATTTCTGAACTTTGATGAGTTTTCATTTTTACCATTATAGTGAGTACGGTTAGTTCTGTTCTCAGTTTTCGAAGGCCTCACACCTCTGAATCTCTGCTTCAGAGGGCAATCAGCAATTAGGTGTCCTAATTGATTACATCTGAAACATCTCCTGTGTTCAACTTTCTTTTCAATAGTTGTTTTAGATGTTGAGGCTGCATTACTGCCCGTTTGTCTCACATATGGTGGGACATACGGGTTTAGTGGAGATTTCTTTTCAGTTGTTTTATGTTTCTCTCCACTTTTTGGTAACACTGCCTTTTCTTTTGTCTCTCTCGACTCGGATGACTTGTCCGAGTTTGATGAGACAGGACTAGGAACAGAAACCTTAACACTCGAAACAGGCTTACTTGTTTCGCCTTTACTAACTTCTGGTTCTTTAATAGTAACCTTAACCGGAACTGTCTGACCAAAATCAACATCAACAGATTTCTGATTACTAGGATCATAAGTGTAGTTATGATTGTAAGGTGGTGGAACTTCATGATATCCAATTCCTCCCCTTTTAACTGGGGAACCTTGATCACTAATGAGGTGATCAAGTATAGCGGAGGAATTTCTAAATTGCTCAAGTTTCCTGTTTAGTTCCACCACTTTCACCTGGTGATCAGCTATCTGTTTATCCCTTTCAGCTATTAGTTTGGTTTTCTCTTCTAACACTTCATAGCTAAGATCAATTACTTGAATTTTTTCAGCTAGATTTGCTTTAAGACTTCTAATATCTTTTTCACTAGCTTTTATTTTTACCTTATAACTGTTTTCTCTAGCTTTAGTGAAATGATGATCTTCTTTTAATGTTTTAAATTGAGCATCCAAACTAACAAACTGATCAGTTATAGTTGTCAATTGTTCAGACAGATTTTCACATTTAGTACAAGGGAGTTTAATACTTACCTCGGTGAGCTGGTCTGCCACTTCTGCCATGTAAGCTTCATTTTCTCCAGTTACTTTTTCACTTCCTGCAGTTTCGATGTTCGCTAAATTGGCCTGTTCGAACACTTTCTCAACATGCAGATTCCAGTTGTACTCCCCGTTTTGTCTGGATATCATGGCTCTATTCTCATTACTTCCACCACTCTGTTGTGTAGACCTGGTCTGACTGCGTTCTACATGTTCATTTGTGCACTCCTTCGCAAAGTGGACATTCTGTTGACAGTTGTAACACCTAACCTTCGACTTATCAAACCCTGGTCTTTCACCCACAAACTTCCTACCAGTCTTCTTCATAACCGTTTAACCCTTCTCACAATCATCGCCATCTGCCACTGCAGATCCATCTCTTCCAGATCATCAGCATCGATCTAATCATAGTCTTCGTCTAACGTTGCAGGATCAACAATCTTACCTTGAATGTAATTTTCGTACGAAGCAATGAAAGATGCATAGAGAGCAAACTGCTGTTCAGCAGATTTAACACTCATGGGCATCTTAGAGTAGTTGTTGTTTGAAGCACTTGGGGAAAAACTACTCTTGGTTGCTTGAGGTTTAGAAGCATTTGATCCACCAGCTATAAAACACACATCACCATTCATGTTGAGAGATACATGACCTTCATGTGTTGAGTTACCGCCCGAGTCTCCCTTTGAGTAGTAAGCAGACGATTCAGACTTCGAACTTGAACTTGAATTAACCTTTACACCATACATACCTGGATCCTGAACCTGATCAGTTGGTGTCTCTTTACGAACCATGTTAAGTTCAAACGTTCATAGTTTGTTGACTGCTGTTTCCAAGTCATAGTCGGCAAACTCTTTGTCTTCTCTCATCAAGACAGTGTACATCTCCCATTTCGGTGGGAGAGCATCAAGAAGCTTTTCCACGATCTCATCTTCTTTGTAAGCAATGGAATAATTTCTGAGTTCGGTCATCTGATGATAGTATCTCGTGATGATATCATCAAGTGATTCATTCTTCAAGTACTTGAACACCGAGAATTGGGTTTTAAGTAGTTTAATCTTTGATGCACGAATCCCCACATTACCCTCAAAACGGTTTTCAAGTGCTTCCCATAGCTCTCTAGCAGTTTTATACTTCCTGAAGGTGTGAAGAATCTCTTGTGGAAGAGCCATTGTTATCGCTGCATGAGCTTTGCTTTCAGCTTCATACATTTTCTTTTCTTCTTCTTCCATCTTGCTGTATTTCTTAATCTGATCACGACCCTCATACTCAGCAGTTGGTGGAATGTATCCATCTTGTATGCACACCCACATCTTAGCATCTTGGTACTTAACATACTGTTCAAAACGATCCTTCCACGCCACAAAATCGGTTCCCTTAAGCATCTTCGGTGCCTTAGTAGCTGACCCCGCTTCCACTTCCATCTTTACCAGTTCCGTAATGTTTATTGAAGACATCTTTCACGAAACACAAAGAAACTCGAAAAATGTAAATTTTATTCTTAACAGTACTGTAGGCGAAGTTGTGGATAACTTCGCTTAAGTCTGAACTTCGCTGATTCTGAACTTCGCTCCTTTTTTTTTAAATTCGCCTGAATTGGCGAAGTTGAGAATAACTTCGCTTAAGTTAAGCGAACTTGGGAGGTAGGCGAAGTTGTGGATAACTTCGCTTGAGATAAGCGAAATTGAGAGGTAGGCGAAGTTGTGGATAACTTCGCTTAACCTTATATCTTCGCCGAAACCCTACTAACAGTGACGGCAACTTCGCCTGATGAACACGATGATTTTGCAGGTTTGATTTCTGGATTTTGCGAGGTTTGTGAAGGTGTTATGGGTTGTTTTTGATGGTGGGAGGTGAGTAGGACACAAAAACTCGGTAAACTCGTCCCGCGAATAGTCGAACGGAACGATTTCTACACCCGCGTGATAATCCCGAACCACACAATCACGAGCAAATGCTCTGATACCAATTGTAGGTTCCCAGCCGGATCTACACGGAATATCTCGTTCTACGTAGGTGCGGAATCCCTACGTAAGACGTTACGAGCGTAGAAGACGATACGAGTTAACACGATCGAACACACGTTACAATAAGCAAAGACACGTTGTATATTGCAACTGGAAACACGTGATATCAATCACTGATTACACAACTCGTTACAACTCGATAACTGATTCATTCGTCTTCTAACTCAGTCGTAACCTAATGAATATAAACACGACAACTTCGCCTGGCATGTTCAGGCGAAGTTGTTCCTAACTTCGCTTGTTCCACAAGTTCGCCTATAACAAGCGAACTTGTGATAACTTCGCTTACATACATAACACAAATCCAAACGACTCGATTACAGACACTATATACTGAACTACTGACATCATGTACCAACACACGCGCGCATTCATATACATATATACGGTTTTATGAGAAGGACCGAAAAACGTTCACTAAACAATGTCAGTTTAATAGAATAACGTTTATTAAATATTTAATATTAACTATATTTAATTTATAAAACCTTTTAAATACATTAAACAATTAAAAAACAAAATAAAAACCAAATCTGCCATGGTCGGGGCTTGAACCCACGCCAATGGTCGGCTGAGGAGGAACACACACACAACCAACTGAGCTGGGTGTGTCTGTTGGTTAGAACCATAAACAAAATAATATATATATATATATATATATACATATATATATATATATATATATAACACTGATTAAATTATTTTTTGATTATGAACCCTAATAATTACAATCGATCAATCCGTTTGTTATTGATTCAATTAACCTTAGGGTTAATGTTTCTTGATTGTAGGTGAACTGAATACACACCAGAATTACCTTAAAAATGAACGAACAAGTGTTAAATGGAATGACGAACAACCGGCCAGAACTTGATTAAAACGGCCACAAACAAGCTACGTTAATCTAATTAACAATGGGGGTTATGTTGGCACTAGTAAAATGATGGTGACTACAATTTTAATTGAATTATAAAGATCGTTATGGTGTATATTGAAGAACGAGTTAGAACGGTTTAGTATAATATTCAATACATATCATATATGATTTCGTTTTCCAAATTGAAAGTGTCGGCAGACCGGATTTGGCATGTGGTATAATAACCCCATATAAATTTCTTGTTTAGGACAAGAATTAAGGTCCAAGAAAGCTAATTGGATAAGGGTTGCGAATTGGATACGGGTCGTAGGGTTTGGGTTATCGGGAAATTGGATATAATATATTATCAATACATATTTTTCAAATAAACCCCTCTACTATGAAAATGGAAACAAAAATGGTTTAAAATATTGGTTAGGGTTAAAATTGTATATATAACAAAGTTGTTTTGTATATATTAAATATAATAACAAATAATAATAACATGATATTTTATTGGTAAAATTTTCCCGAACATAAAAGCGGGTCGGGTAACGGTTACAATATTAATTGAGAAAATTTGAGTTGTTACAGTATCCCCTACTTTTGGGAATTTCCTCTGGAAACTATAGAATACTATAACAAAACCATTAAAATTTGAGAAAAGGAAAATTTTATATAAAAATTAAAATTAATCATAATACAGAACGTAGAATAGTCGAAGCAACGCTCCAAATGAAAATCCGATAAGGGTACTTATATATAGGATGTAGCAACGGCGTATCCACCATGTCCTTATCATCTCTAAATTTGTACCGTTATTATGACACACAGTTGTATGCATTATGATTTCCATGCCAGGTATTTGATAATTATGTTTCGGACTATAATTACTTTCATCGTCGGATGGTCCACATAACTCGTTCCATCATGTGGTTTATATAACATTTGAAAGACATAACATGATGAAAAAGTTTTAATACATTTTGCTTGTAAACCAGAAGATCATATTTATATCAAACATTACTAAAAATGAATTGAACTCTTGAGTTAATTTAATTAAAATATTTAAAGTTTCTAAAATATCCTTTGATAAAAATATATATATAAATTCTTGAAAGTTGAAAAGAGAAAGATTCCTTATTGTTGATATTGAGATGGATTGTGATAGACGAGAATAAACAAATAAATTATAAGTATGATATCATAAGTAGTTGGAGGCACACCTTGTGAAGGTGATTAGGGTTGCCACCATTGCAGCAAGTATGGATAGCGAGTGTGTAGGGTTGGGCAAACGACAAAACATGGGTTATACGAGTAGACAACAAAGACCATTGTGAGATGGCTTGGTCCCTAAGTAGTGTATGGAAAGGGTTAACAAGGGTGATCAGAGAGATTATATTGGATGTGAGTGAACCTACCAAGGATCTAGCCATGTCGATACATCTATTACACAATACGATTAATACTTTAAATAAATAGCTTATTGATCATTATGGAGAGAATACATTATAGTGTATGGAAATAACTATGGATAGCATTATAACTTAGATCTAGATCTCTAAATATATCCTTAACTTATGAGCATGAGCAGCCTTTTTATAGGCCATATGCTCTAGTTCGCTAAATTAACTCTAATTCGTTATATCTTCATAACGAGTTAGACACCATTCGTTATGCTTCCATAACGAATGGGTAATAACTTAACGAACTAGCCCTCATTCGTTATGCTTCCATAACGAATGGGCTCAGACCTTAACGAACTAGTCTAGATAACTAACGAATTACATTAAATAAACAACCTAGACTAACTATAACTTATTCGATTTCTACAGACACCAAAACCGTGCACTAACAGACACCCCCTTTTCTATATCTATCGAATACTTTAATCTTGAATACTTTAACTGCAAATCACCAGTTACAAAACCGTGCACTAACAGGATGCAAAAACGATATGAGTATTGAATTGAATAATGATAGTTGCAAGTGAAGCATGACGAGTGAACATTGATATATTGTTTTCTTGTTTGAGACACAATGATTTTGTTGAGATTGATTGTTGATTTGATTAATAGCATAATTTAACAATTTGACTTGCGCTTTGTTGCTGTTGTTGTTGTTGTTGTTGTTATAAGAATATGTAGGGGTAAGAGAATTGAAATTACCATCAAATAAGTTAATGAACAAGATTGAACTGATTGCATTAATGTTTTTGGAAAATGAGTTTATATTTTAGAGGTTGCAGGAACTATCTCCATGATTATATATGTGGCCATAAGGCGGTTATAATAAATAAATTATTAATATTGTTTGGTGTTGGGAAAACTTTCCATGGTTAATAAAGATGAGATTTAATGAGGAGATTTAATAGTTGTGTAAATTTCATAGGAGTTATTGTGTCAAAAGAAACTTAAATATGTTATATTGATGTTTATTCGTAACTTAAGGATAAGTTAGAATTAAAATGAATTGATCAGTGTGAGTTTTATCAAAGAATGAAAGATTGAGATGTATAACAATTTCAAATTTGAGGTTGAACATTTAAAGCATGTTTAATAATTTGTGAATATGATGGATTATCTGAAATATGTTGATGGTTTGTGAATGTGCTAATATGAGTATATGAAAACCATTTGATTAATAGATTGTACTATAAAATTCTTTAAATTATTCGATAGTTTAATATAATGACGTGATAAGGTGTGTATGAGTAACCCAAAATAAAATATTAATTAATAACTTAATAACTAGTGAACGTGAAAAGATTATAATGAGAAAAACCAATTCAATAATTAGGTATAAATTGTTTAAATTGCCTCGATAATAGCCGAGTCTTGATGAATGAGTGATTTGTTACCAATCATGAGGTATAAAGGTAAAAGATTGTAAGATAAGGGGTACATTGCATAAATACTTATTAGATGATGTAGTCAATACGATTAGCGCGTGATAACTAGATGAGGAGATGAGGTCAGTTTAAAAGTTAAATTTTTATTTGATTAAGTTAACTTTATAATAAACTAACGAAACATAATTTGTGTATTGACCTCCCATGAGCTTTCCATGGCTGTTTGGGCCCAACGAAACTAACGAATAAAAGTAACAGAGTTGGACCGCCCATGAGCGTTACATGGAATTTTAAATGGCCAAACAAATAATCGAATTAACATTACAATAGAGTTTGTCAGCGTATGAACGTCACATGGCGTTTTAACCGACCAAACTAAATAAAGAATAAATGAGAGAAACATATGAGTAGCTGGAGCATCCCGTGAACCACAATGTATGATGAACTCCAACAAAAATAACATTCAAAACAAGTTGAGGAATGGATAGTAGGAGTGCCCATGGATACCATGGATTTTTCACCCAACTAACCATTTAAATAACAAAACACAATAATCGGAATTTGCCGAATTTAGCCACGAACCACCGTGAATTCGGTTTAAAATCAACCTAAGGTGTGGGTCTTATGACAGTTGTGTTCCGCTTTGGCCTAGAGGAACTCGCCATACTACCTAGCCTTATGGTGAAAAGAGTACAAACAAAACTAGAGAATTCTTAAGGAATTTCCCAAAAATAAAAGGCAATCTACTTGATTTAGATTATTTAAGAAAAATTATATTTGAAGGTTGAGGCATAGCCTCGGATTTGTGTGTGTGTGTGTGTGCACGACAATATAATAATAAACATTCATTAAATAATTATCTAAGAAAGTTGTAAACAATTCATTTGAATACATAAGGCAAACAAATAAGCACGTATGGGGCTCCTAAGCAGGTTATTAGGGCACCACTAATGACCTATCTTAAACATTCGGCTCTGATACCAATCTGTCACACCCCAACCTAAGGCGGAAATGCCAGAACGTGAGATGGTTGCTTACAGCTCTCAAGGTACTATCATGCAATATTAAAGGTGACAATGTCTATTAAATTTAATTAAATATTCAAATAAATTTAAATATTACAAAGTATAGAATTTACAAATAAAGCAACAAGATAATTAATAACTCCAAATTTAACTTAGTCTTGATTATAAATTCTTTTAACTTAATTCTTCACTAAGTCTTCACCAACCTGCATTAAATTTCAACGATAACCTGCATATGCGTATATGTAACATCTCGTTTTCTCGTTTCGGTTATTAAAATGAAAGTATGAGTTATTATGAGTCGGGCTAGTATTGGGTTAAATGGATATGGGATTATGGACTTGGGTTATGTAGAAAGAAGAAAAAGACCATGGGCTTAAGCCCATGATCCATAATTATATAAACCTTAATTACCAAATAATCCACTCATTTACACATATTCCATACACCACCCAAAACACACACTTAAGCTCTCTCTCTCTCTCTAGTTTCTCTCTTTTATCTAGTCGAACCAAGAAGGAAAACCGATCCCGATCCAAGGTAATGATTTTATGATATTGTATGAACCCAAACCCGTTAGATTTAGTCACAAAACAACGAGCCGACACCTTTAAACCGTTAAAGTCACGAGATCCGGGTGGAATCGGGTATAACCCGAACCTAAGATGAGCTTAGGGGTCACCCTAGCTCAGATCTAGATCGAACGGGTCGAAAAACGGTGAAAACGGTGGTGAAATAAGCGAGATCTCGCTATTTCGGCGAGATCCCGGTTTTCCGGCAATGGCGGCGCCGGAAAGGGGCAAGTACTAGGTTAAGGCGTCAGAGAATGTTTCTGACATTCTCTGACCTAACCCTAATTCATTAACGGAGAGTTAACAAACTAAAGGTAATTCGTCAAGTGATTCGTTAAAGGAAGCTTAACGAACTAGCCTTAGTTCGTATCCAAATTCGTTAAGGAAAAAGATAATGAATTAACCCTAATTTGTTATAGTCATTCATCAATAGGAGATAACGAATTATAAGGTTCAATTCGTTACAAAGGGGTCATTCGTTATGAAGTTCTATTATTCAAAGGACCAATTCGTTATAAGGTCCAATTCGTTACAAGGACCAGTTCGTTATAATAATCAGTTTGTTATAAAGTAACTAATGGTTCATTCGTTATGAACCCAATTCGCTAAGAACCAAGTAGCGAACTAGAAGTTTGATAAATGACATAACAGCCCCTGGACTTAGAAAAGTATGATATAATTACATAATAGCCCTTGGACTTTGTTAATTTATAGAAAATTCCTTAAAGGATTGAGAGGTTAACAATAAAATATTATCATGAAATCCTAATGGAAAATGTGTTAAGACAGTTAATGAAAATAAAAATTTTCCAAGCTGACCTGGCAGCTTAACCCCAGCCAGGGGCTCTGCCCCTAGAACCCCGATGCCAGGAGCGCTGCCTCCGGACCCCCGTTCGTTGAGGGTTATAATTAGACTAGAAACACGATATGGGTAGTGATAGTTAATTGATACATGCAATTGTTATACAGTTAGTCGTGCACAACTCAAGAAAGGAATAACTATAAACGGTGAACGTAATCGCGTTCAAGTGAGTGTCTAGCCCCACTTCCTTGTTATGTTTTTCGGGGCTGTGTGCATACTCGATGTGATAGTTAATACACTTACCTTAAGTGGTAAGTGTATGCCTTGTATGATTTATGTATGATGAATACTTGACGTTGCGTGAACGATCTTCGGATATTGCATGTACTGCCAGGTGGTAGTTAAAGATATGATTGATATATATGATGTATGAATGAGGTATATATGCTTTATATATATGATGTATGAATGGTTTATGTATGTTATATTAATAGTACGTGAACGATCTTCGGATATTGCACGTATTGTTAAGGAAAGCATGCACATAAAGGTATGGTACGGGTACAAAGAATAAAGGGACAAGACCCTAATAATATATGTCAGGATAGGGACCAGACCCTAATAATATCTGTGAGGATAGGGACCAGACCCTTATAATATCTGTGAGGACAGGGACCAGACCATATTAATAACTGTGATGTTGGGGACCAGACCCTTAAAATATCTGTGAGGTTATATGGCGGAAGGCTCTTTAAGTAGTACGGATAGTTATGCATGTAAAGTAAAGTATGAATGATGTACACACCTTCAGGCATGTGTGCAAGTATGTGAACAGATTGATGTTGTATGATTAACTAGAACTCACTCAGCATAGCTGCCTTTTAGTATGCACGCAGGTGAGTAGATTGAGGCAGCTCGTTTGAGGGGAAACGCATGGCATGGAATTGAAGACACTGGCATCTCAAGGAAATGTTATGTTATTTAAAAGACAATGTTTTATGTTTAAACGATTTGAATGCTCGTTAAGACAAGAATTGATGGTTATGTAATATATTGGTTTGAAAGTTTTATATTCCGCGTAAAGTTTTAATTAACTCTGATATTTAGGACTGCGTTTATGAGTAAATCCAACGTAAAAGTGAGGCACCCGTAACGGGACATTACAAGTTAGTATCAGAGCAAAGTTCGAGAGATTTAAGCATCCTACATGCTTAGACTCGAATAGAGAATGGGATTTAAGTATAAAAAGAAAGAAGATGCCAGTTCAAGATAGCCATGTGTCACTCAAACAAGCTCAGTAAAGGTAAAGTATGTGATTAATTTCAAATGTAAAGTAGAATGGTGAATTAATACTAGCTTAATTGCTAGAGAATGAGGTATGATGTTAGCTTAATTGCTAGATAAAGAATGAATTAATGTTAGCTTAATTGCTAGGGATAGGAGTATATGATTATATGAACTGTTGATTGTCTAACTGTTAAAAGTAGAACTTAGCACAAATAGACTCATAAAGGGAAGTGTATAGGACATGGAAAATAACGTGATAAGCTAATCACAGCTGGCCACTGTTATTACCTGTTAGCCTTACTATCCTTGTACTAAATGTTTCCTTAAGTGATGACGTTTGTGTTTCTTTATAGAATACGAATGGCTGGAGCTAGGAAGGTTGCTGGAAAGGGAGGACGTACGGGACTTCGTGGTAGCCCACGTGTTGTCTGAGAACCTTCTGTTGAATCAGCTGCTAACTGGCTTGGGAGACGCAATCGCTACTCTCCAATGGATAACCACGAAGGACAAGGTTATCCGAATTAGCGAATGCCGTCCCGACCAAGCTGTGGGTTACGCCACCCAATCTTTTGGTGATGAAGCCATATACTGGTGGGAATCTGTTGAATAGAGGAAGACCCGGGAGGAGATCAAAGCAATGAGGTGGGATGATCTGAAGGAATTGGTGATGAAGAAGTTTTGTGCGGATGCAGAGGTTGAAACGATTGAAATGAAATTCTTGAGTCTGAAGGCGGGTAAGATGACACACCGCGAATAGGAACCCAGCCTGTCGCGAAAGCGCCTTACCGTCTAGCGCCGACCGAGATGAAAGAATTGATGTCCCAACTACTAGAACTCCTCGACAAAGGTTTTATAAGGCCGAGCGTTTCTCCGTTGGGTGCACCGGTGTTGTTTGTGAAGAAGAAGGATGGGAGTATGAGAATGTGTATAGACTATCGTGATTTGAATAAGCTTACGATAAAGAATAGTTATCCTTTGCCAAGGATTGATGATTTGTTTGACCAACTGCAAGGTTCAAGTTGGTTCTCATGAATATATCTCAGATCAGGCTATCATCAGTTAAAAGTGAAAGATTCAGACATCCCTAAAACAGCGTTTCGGACGCGGTATGGACACTATGAGTTCCTCGTAATGTCATTCGGTCTAACAAATGCTCCTGCAACATTTATGGACATGATGAATAGGGTGTGTCGGCCAATGTTGGATAAGTCAGTTATCGTTTTCATCGACGACATATTGATTTATTCAAAGAGTGAGTCTGATCATGCTGAGCATTTGAGAGAGGTATTGGAAACTCTGAAGGAAGAAAAGTTGTGTGCTAAGTTTTCGAAATGCGCATTCTGGTTAAGAGAAGTGCAATTTCTTGGTCACGTAATAAACCCTGAAGGGATTACCGTGGACCCAGCTAAGATTGAAGCGATAACGAATTGGAAGACTCCACAGAATCCGACTGATATACGAAGCTTCTTTGGGTTAGCTGGCTACTATAGGAGATTCATCGAAGGTTTCTCCAAGATAGCCGCACCGTTGACTGGTATGACCCGAAAGTCGGTAGTATTTAGTTGGGGAAATTTCCAAGAGAAAGCTTTTGAGGAATTAAAGAAGAGACTCACGCAAGCTCCAATCTTTGCTTTACCCGATGGTGACGAGGATTTGGTTGTTTGTACTGATGCTTCGTATCATGGGTTAGGTTGTGTGTTGATGCACCGAGGTAAAGTGATAGCATACGCGTCTAGACAGTTGAAAGTCCATGAGAGTACTTATCCGACGCATGATTTAGAGCTAGCAGCAGCAGTGCATGCTATCAAGATATGGAGACATTATTTGTACGGTAATAAGTGTACTATCTATACAGATCATAAAAGTTTAAAGTACTTCTTCGAACAGAAAGAGCTGAACATGAGGCAGAGAAGATGGTTAGAACTGAAAAAGGATTACGACTGCGAAATTAAATACTATCCTGGTAAAGCTAACTAAGTCGCAAGAATGAGTAAGTCATTGCAACAATGAAGTCATACCAGGTGATTATGAATTCAAGTATTTTAGAATAAATTATCAAAGTGCAGTTAGAGGTGTTAGTGGATGAAGGGCTAGTGAACAAAGAAAGGATTTTCGGTCAGCAAGACGAGTTGATGGAGAACACTCATGGTGTTAAGACTAGGTTTGACCGTATGTGGATTCCATGTCATGGAGATCTCAGAGGTCGAATCTTAGACGAAGCTCATAAGTCAAGGTATTCAATTCATCCAGGAACTACAAATATGTACCAAGATTTGAAGAGAGATTAATGGTGGCCAGGAATGAAGAATGATGCAGTAGATTATGTCAGTAAGTGCTTAACTTGTTTACAAGTCAAAGCCGAACATCATAAACCTTATGGAAAAATGCAACCACTTGAGATACCTGAATGGAAATGAGAACACATCACTATAGATTTCATAACTAAGCTACCTCGTACAGCTAAGCATCATGATACCATCTGGGTGATTGTGGATCGTTTAACCAAGAGTGCTCACTTTCTGCCTATACGAGAGGCCATCTCATCAGAAACGTTTCAAGTTTGTTCATCAAAGAGGTTGTATCTAAGAATGGAGTACCATTATCGATCGTGTCTGATAGAGATACTCGGTTTACTTCGAGGTTCTGGAAGAAGTTCCATGAATCTATGGGAATGAGATTGAACATCAGTACGGCGTATCATCCTCAAACAGATGGACAGCCTGAAAGGACGATCCAAACCCTTGAGGATATGCTACGTGCTTGCGTTCTAGACTTTGGAGGAAGTTGGGATGATCATCTGCATCTGGCAGAGTTCTCCTATAACAACAGCTACCATTCAAGTATTGGTATGCCACCGTTTGAGATGTTGTATGGAAGGCGTTGTAGAACTCCAGTATGTTGGGGAGAGATTGGTCAGAAGGAGCTAGGAAGTCAAGAGGTTGTGCAAGAAACCTCTTCAAGGTTTGAACAGATCAAGGAAATGATGAAAGTTGCCCAAGATCGTCAGAAGTCCTTACTGATAAGCGGCGACGACCAATCGAGTTTAACATTGGTGACAATGTGATGCTCAAGGTCTCGCCCTGGAAAGGAATCATTCGTTTCAGGAAAAGAGGGAAGTTGAGTCCGAGGTACATTGGACCGTTTAAGATTGTGGAATGTGTGGGCGAAGTAGCTTACAAGCTAGACTTTACAGAAGAGTTGGAAGGAATTCATTCTACTTTTCATGTTTCTCATCTGAGAAAATGTCTACCCGATGACACGTCTCATGTGCCATTAATGGACATTGAGGTGGATGAATAGTTAAACTACATTGAGCAACCAATCAAGATAGTTGACCGGAAGGAAAAGCAACTCTGCCACAAGGTTATACCCTTAGTAAAAGTAATATGGAAGAATCGCAAAGGATCGGACGCTACATTGGAAGCTGAGGATGAGATGCGCAAGTTTTATTCGATTTTGTTAATGTAATAGTTAGGTTTCGGGGACGAAAACTCTTTAAGGAGGGAAGACTTGTAACATCCCGTTTTCTCGATTCAGTTAATAAAATGAAAGTATGCGTTATTATGAGTCGGGCTAGTATTGGGTTAAATGGATATGGGATTATGGACTTGGGTTATGTAGAAAGAAGAAAACGAGCTTGGGCTTAAGCCCATGATCCATAATTATATAAACCTTAATTACCAAATAATCCACTCATTTACACATATTCCATACACCACCCAAAACACACACTTAAGCTCTCTCTCTAGTTTCTCTCTTTTCTCTAGCCGAACCAATAAGGAAAACCGATCCCGATCCAAGTTAATGATTATATGATATTGTATGAACCCAAACCTGTAAGGCCCCGTTCCCGGTGCCCTACATTGGACGTTGGATTTACTCATAAACATTGTTCTAAATATCATAGTTAATTAAAACTTTACGCGGAATATAAAACTTTCATAAACATTACATAATAATTCATAACATGTCTTAAAACATTCTTGTCTTTCAAAATTAAAACATAAAAGTTAAAACATTATAAGTCTTCAGATGCCAGACTCTTAGGTTGTTTTTGTTTTTGCTTATAAGGTCTGCAAGGAGCCTCTGCCTGCGGTCGCGCAGACATAAGCTCTTGAAGACTGTTTGTTTTTAAAAAAAAAAATCTGAAAACTGCTTTTATGGTCTTAAAAAATAAGCTTTTTTCACCATCTTCACACTTTTTCACACATCTTAACATCATACCAAGTACCAACACCCAATGTCCAACACCACCACCACCCACCGTCCGCCACCACCACCATCCACCGTCCGCCGCCACCACCACCCACCAACACCGTCCGCCGCCGCCGCCACCCACCACCATCTTCCACCACCACCACCCACCGTCTGTCGCCACCAACACCGTCCACCACCACCACCCACCGTCCGCCGCCACCATCGTCAACCACTCACCACCACCACCGTTAACCACCCACCACCACCCCGTCGGCCACAATCATCGTCCACTACCATCACCATCCACCACCACCACCAACCGTCCGTCACCACCACCATCCACCACCACCACCCACCATCCAAACAATAAAAATTGGAATGATTAATATGCAAAGTAAACAAATTTTGTAAAAGATTACAACACTGATTAAAAACACTAACTCTTGGGCTAAAGTGTAAACCAAAGAAAATTACTCCATGTTACTTTAAAATCGTCTCCAGCTTACAACAACATAATTATAAAAAAACATCAAAACCGGCTTATGGAGAACTGAACTTAGGATCTTCAGAATAGAACAATATAGCAATACCACCATAGTAGTTTCCAATTTTGTAACTATTGGTAGTTTGAAATAAAGAAATACATAAAGTAATCTTGATATGCTAAAAAAATGAAATCAGTGGCTAGCATATAGCAGCCGCTGACTAAACCTTCCTCAATTTACTGTAGCTTTAGGTGTCCAATTTTTATGTGTAGCATAATTCTTAAATTCTATTTTATACTCTATAAAACAGAATTGTTTATTTTTAAAAAAAAAAAAAAACAACATAGCAATCGCATATTTAGTCATGAGTGAATTACAATTTTTTTACAACTACAAACTTTCACCATTGTCCAACTATTTGATACCTTAAGCCAAAAGCTCTTTGCACCAAGCTTTTCTGAAATTATCCTTTTCTTAGTATCAAATGTTTTCTTGACTTATTTGTAAGCAAAGTTTAAAATATTTTACTTGTAATTAAGCAAAATTTTTAAATATGTTCAATATATTATATTCTTGTTCTACTGTTTATACATTTCTTTCGCTTTTAACATTTATTAATACAGATAGAAATAGTATATTCATGTACATTATGTTTTTGCTTGTATTTTTCTAATGAGTAAACATAGATTTTATAATCATCATACTTATATTTCCACAATGAAAAATATTATTAAAGTAACATATAAATATAAGCCTTAAACAAAAACATGAAACCAGCTTTAGAAAATGCTTTTCTGAAATGTGATTTGTTGGCTCAATTGATGTTTGGCCCAGGTGTAAAGCCCAACCCAAGAATTAGGGTTTTATTATATTTGGTAATGTCTTGACTAACAAGTTAGGTTAATCTATATAAATTGAGTTATGGTTAGACATTAGGAGGTGAAGTTGGTGCAACCGAGTTACGGTTTATCAATAGTCAAACCGAGTTAGGGTTTGAGAGAGTTGTAATCAGATTTTAGAGTTATATTTTCTGATTAATATAAACGATAGTTATTCGTTTAGTTCGTGTTTGATTATCGATACGAGACTTGAATTGGTATCAGAGCCAAGTTCAAGAAATCGATAAGAAGAAGACCGATCAAGTTTGGATCGGAAAATCATGTTTGGAGGTATTTACAATCAAGTCAGATTGTGATCAAGTAGTTTCGCCGGCGTGGTGGTCAAGACTCTTTCTCTCAAGCCGTGATAGAAGACGCGATCTGGAAGAAGACCAATATTTGATCGATCATAAAAAAGGAGTGTCTATTTGAGTTGTTCTCTGTTTTGGCAGATGGTCAAAGAAACGGTTTGGTGATTGCAAGAAAAAAGGAGTTACAATCTGATTGGATGTGGTGATAAAAATCAATACAAGTTGGTTTGATTATTGCTTTTTGGTTTGATCGGTGCTGGTTGAACAAGGACAAATCGTGTTTTTCTTTTCTGTTTTGGGACTAAACAAGGAGAAAAGGTGTTCTCTATATTGTTATTGGTTGTTTGGTAAAAAAAAGTCCAAGAAAGTTATATTTTTTATTCTAGTGGCGACGAGGAGTTCAAGGAAGAAAATAAGTTGATTTATTATTTTATTTCTTCTTTATTGGTTTAACAACTTTGGTTTAACCATAAAAATTTGATTGTTATTTGAGTTGAACTAAGACTATTCAATTCAGAGTTCATATCTTACCGGGTTTAACACTGTCAATGGCAGGTGACAAAGAAGAGCCGATAATCCAACCCAAAGAGAGTGGGGGATATCGTTGCAGGTTCCGAAGCTTAATGGAACTAATTACATCACATGGGCTATTGTGGTGCAAGCGATCTTAGATGATCAAGAGTTATGGGAAGTTGTTCAACCGAATGAGGGTGCGGTTATTGACACAAAGAAAAATAAAACGTCAAGAGTGTTTTTGTTTGGAGTAGTAGAAGGTGATATTCTTCTTCAGATTGCTCAATACAAGAACGCCCGGGATATATGGATGGCTTTGAAAGCACGGTATGTTGGGGCCGAGCGAGTTCAAAAGGCTCAACTGCTAACGTTGAAAAGTTAATTTGAGAAACTCAAGATGGCAGAAAACGAGACAGTTGACGAGTATGCAAGAAAGAATAACATGTATGGTTTCAAAGGCAACGAGTCTAGGTCACGTGTTCGAGCAAGATGCCTTAGTGAAGAAGTTACTGGATGCGGTTCCAGATAAGTACTTTCAACTTGTAGCCTCCATCGAGCAAAGTGTTGATATCGATAGTTTGATGGTTGAAGTTGTTGTTGGAAGACTTAAGGCGTTTGAGGAACGTCTAAATGGGAGAGAACGCACTTCAAATTCACAAGGTCAGTTACTTTTCAATCGGTCGGAAAGTAATTACAAAGACAAGTCGTATGATCAGTCCGGTGGTCGAGAGTGAATTTGTGCATATATAAATACAATACAACTAAATCCTAGACATTCTAGATAAACTTAAGAACTTAATTCATATATTTTTTCAACGAAGACAAATTGCAGGATATCGTAATCTAATTGTATCATACACAAAGATATATGGCTAATAGATCTTCCAAAGACCAACTCTACCTTCCACATTTAAATCAATACAACACATAATCACATATATAGAACAAGTTCTACTAGCTAGTAGAGATCCGAACTTCATACACATATTATCCCACTATTGCCTTGTGCATCATTTTTTAAATCTTATAGTGAACACTTTCAAAAGTGAACATGAGCCTTTAATTCCTAGTCTCACAATCTTCATTTATTCACAATGTAATAGTAAACAGGCGAATCTGACGGTTTAGTTCATGCTTCTATCGGATCTGATTGTTTAATTTGTTCAACGAAACCTAAAATTTTCAATTTTGTTTTTGATTTTGGGTTTTAGAGTGAAAATGAACACTATGGTTGTGTTCTCCTAGAAAAATAAGCGATTTGCACTATTGATTTGCTTTATTTTGTGGAGAAATAAGAAAGATAGAGACGGAGAGGTTGGTTATGGAGGTTTAGAAGTTGAGAGGTAGAAGATGAAGAACTCCGTCTAAAATTCCGTCGGAATCGACATTTTTTAAGAAATTCTGTCGGAGCCATTAATACGATGACACGTGGCGTAATTTTGAATGTCCAAAAATTCTGACGGTATTGAAAATCCGTCGGATTCGACGGTATTATTAGGCTAGTTTGGAGATTTTGGTTGGTCTTGCTATTTCTAGAAATTCTTGGTCGAAGGAGGCTAGTATGAGAATTTTCCCCTAAAAGATATTGCTCACTAAATATTCGCCCACCCCATTGGTTACCTCTCCTGCTTCAAGGCATCTTTTCTGGTATCTAGAGAGAATACGCCCGCTCCATTGGTTACTTGCTATTAACGATGTATACTAGTTAGCTTGTCGGTTTCTTTATTGTACGTTTGGGCCCGAGGCCTTGTAAACAAAAGCCCATTGTGTAACACCCTTGGCAAACACAACATCGTCACACTCTTAGGCAAATCCCACATCGGCCGTGGACAAGAGAGATCCTTGGTTCATAAGTAAATGTGGAGCACATGAAAACTCCAAGGTTAAGCGTGCTTAGGTGGAAGTAATACTAGGATGGGTGATCTTCTAGGAAGTCTCCATCTGGACAACCAAAAATAAATCCGTGAGCTCTTCGTGGCAGAGCGGACAATATTGGTGGTGCGAGGGGCCGGATGTTACAGGTTGTATCAGAGCCACTCTTGTGCTATTTGGGATGATGGGTCACGCCTCATCGAGGACGATGAGTCCAAAGGAGGGTTGTTTGTAACACCCTTGGCAAACACAACATCGTCCCACTCTGTCTGTCCCCTCGATTTCACCTGGATCTTAATTAATCATGTCATAACTCACACAGATTGATGTGTCGACAAGAGAGTTAATGACGGGTTGCTATATTTAGAAAGATATCCGTTTGTTAAAGGCGGAATCAATAACAAACATACGGTTGCAATGAATAATCAAAGGTAGAAAGCACACTTAAGATTCACTCAAAAGATTTCCATTTATATAATATTAATCATACAAAAGGATAATCGATTTAGGGTTTTCTAGGAATCCTAAGACAGCCGTCACACAAAATTCTCTCAATTAATTGTGTCGGTCTTATCTGTATTGTGCTCACTGTGGCCTCTCTTGGCGGCGTGCCCTAAACATTCTATTTATAGGCCTGCCAACCTAGGATAGCTGTCATTCCTTCTAGAAACCCTAATACAATCATACATATTCAAATTACATATTCAAAATAAACTAAGTGTAAAACAAGTCTTCCGGGTAGGCTTTGCATCAATCTTGTCTTTCCGAGTATGCTCGGCCATCCTTCATAACTTGGTAACATAGAAGTGTGCTCGGGATCAGTTTCCGGGTAGACTTTACTTAAAGAGTATTTCACTAAGTAAAATACTCACCGAGTAGACTTCGGTCTTCTAAATTTGCCAGACTTTGCCCGACAACTCCTTACGAGCAACCTTGTTCTTCAATGATCCATTTCAGCCCTTTGTTATAAAATAACTTATTAGCAAAGTGTACTCGGGAGTACTGTTCCTTGCTCGAGCTGAACCTTGCCCGATATTACTTAGAGATATTCCTTTAGATTATCAAGCATTCTTGGATCATACTTATTAATGAATACCTTGCCCTGTCTTCCAATCACTTGGCTTCTTGGACTTGGTTAACCAAACCTTACTCGGAAGAGTAAAATACTTGGTTCTGAAGAACAGACTTGCTTGATAAAGTGAACCTTGCCCGGATTTACATAAACTAGTGAACCCTACTCGGAAATACACTAATTTGCAAACTCTGCTCGGATAACCACTTAAGAAGATTATTTGAAGTAAACCTTGCCCGGTAGGCAAAATATCGTACTCGGCCAAATAAAAGCTTGCTCGGATGTCTAAGGTGTGCTCGGATCCATTACTTAGCAAATTCAGAGGAGGTTGAGAAGATTCCAA
This sequence comes from Bidens hawaiensis, assembly GCF_021521415.1. Taxonomy (NCBI): domain Eukaryota; kingdom Viridiplantae; phylum Streptophyta; class Magnoliopsida; order Asterales; family Asteraceae; genus Bidens; species Bidens hawaiensis. Next base: position 334,873 of record NW_027493118.1, on the reverse strand, counting down.
TCTTCCATGTACTTCACTTAGGTCAAATCTTTGACTCAACAATCTCCCCTTAGGTCAATTTCTTGACCCAACAATCTCCCTCTAGATTGGAACACCTCAGCTGACCCAAAACATTTCTATGGTTACTTACACTCAGCAAAAATACACATCAAATCAAAAATCAAAATTACATATTCAAATAACATAAACAAAATTACATAATCAGAAAGTTGTCCGAAGACATTACAAAACAAAGCCTAATCTTGAAATTCTTCATTTCAGCCAGAGATGCTTGTTCAATTTTCTTGCTCAACCAAGAATCTTAACAATTCTGATTGCTTAGCACTTGTAGGCCTTTTCCTTTCTTTGTAATCAGAGAGATACAGTGCTGCAATCACCTTCAATTGCCATAGATTGAATTTTCTGAAGTCATTTTTAGAGAAGATCTTCACAATCTCTCCATTTTCCATCATAACATTCAGATGTTCAGTCCTGGAGTCACAAAATATTCCGCTTGGCATAATATTATGGTTGACTGAAGGGTTTTTGGCTTTTACTGCAGTTTTGACAAAAGGTTTATCCATCTTCAAGTGCATTTGCTTTGATTTTTCTTGATTAGTCACAAACATCTTCCTTTTCTTTGTATTGTTCTGTTTTGAGACCAAAGATGTTGTCTTTCTGCAGAATTCCTTTACTTTGGATTTTCCTTTAATTGTCATCTTTGATAGACTAGCCATATTTTTGGATATTCCTTTGTTCATACCAACTAGAGATTGAGCTGCTCCCTTCTTCATGTTCAGCTGTTGTCCTTTCATTTTCTTGAAGTTGCTCAAAATCTCTTTTCTTGTCATTATTTTTACTGAATCAAAGGGAATTCCATTCTCAACTAAAAATCTTGGTTTACCATCATATTCACTCAAGAACTTTTGAACTACCATTTCTTGTTCCAAATCATCTTTCAATTTCAAATCTTTCACTTCATTGTCTTGAACAATCTTTTCTTCACTCAGTGTTTTTGAAATTTTATCAATAACAGTGTCTAGTTTCTCTTTCACCTCTGTCTCTAGTTCTTCTTGTTTAATCAACTTGAGTAGAGATACTAGCACACCATTTGGAATTTCTTCATCATTCAAACAGTTTCCAATCAATTCTTGTAGGACTTCTCTATGATTATTCTTCACTTCATCTCTTAGCTTTCTCTCATATTCAAACATCTTCATCAAGTTTTCTTGTTCTTCAAAGTCTTTATCAGACATCATTTGAGAAAGAAATTCTCTGTCATAAATTTCTGTCATTCTTTGCACATAGACTCTTTTGGCTTCTGATTCAGTTTCATTCATTTCTGAGTCCATTGTATTCTCCTTTTGAGAATTTAAAGTCTGAATTTCATGATCCTCTTGAGCAATTTCTTTCCTTTTTAATTTCTTTCTTTCCTCAAGATCTTTCTTTTCATCTTCTGGAACATTGTCAGTTTCATCATCTGAGCTGTTCTTTTCATAAATTGAGAGAAGCTTCAGCGAATTCTCCCCCTGTTTTGGTGATTTCTCCCCCTATTTTGGGGCAGCTGAGATCTTCTCAACCTCAGACATTAGGGTTTGAACTCGTTGCAATGCTTTCTTCAGTTCTTCAGAAAGATGATGTTTGTAGGAATTGGAATTACTTGGAGTTGAATCCATTGCTGATTTTATGTTATATCAATGAATACACAATTATGAGTTAGATCTCAAAGAAAAAAAAATTAAGGTATAAATAATATTTCAATTCAAACCGTTGTCTTGAATGATATTGAAATCTGCACAAAACACAAATGTAAGTTACTCTTGAAATGTGAAGTTTCAATTTTGAATAGCATATGCAGGTCTTCTTTTAATGAGAGTTAAGACAAATGTAAAGTACATATCTGCAATTTTTTCTGCCAAAATTGCAGATAAAGTTCTTTTGTTTCTGCCTTTTTCTTTTACATGCCAGGTAAAGTGAGAAATTTGAAAAGTGTTTTGTCTTTTAGCTTATAAATTCCTTATCTATTTAAAGTGTGTAAAGATAAGGTAAAGTGTGTTTCTTTTGAGAGTAAGGATTTGCAGTGGGAGGAGAGAGAGGGAAATAATTTTGAAAAATTTGCCTAACTCCCTCTTTTATACCTTTTTAAAGTGGGTTTTAAATGCTCTTTGTCCTTTTGTGAATTATTAGCTATCAACCAGTAACATTATATACTTGATATATTAAACATTTAATTTCATTTAAGTTCATAACACCTTACTCGAGAGATTAATATACCCAAATTCTACTCGGTATACTTCCACTTACAAACCTTACCCGGTCAAACTTTGCTTGGAAAATTTTCATTTTGAATATACAAAGTTTGCCCGAATTCGTCTATTTATAAACCTTGCTCGATCACGTAAATTAATTTAAAGTTAAGACAGGATGAAGAAAGCTTACCCGAAATACTAGATTTCTTGAGAAATTAATCACAAGGCAAATAATCAAGTATAATCATCAAATAAACATCCTTACTAAGAATCAATTAAGATCCCCACATAGATTTCTCAATTTCAAATTAAAACTTATCTAGCATGAACCCTCATAAGAATCATAATCAATTTTATCATAATCAATTTTATCATACTAACTAACATATTCAATCAAGTAACACATTCATTCAAGTATGCTTGAAAATATAATGTGCCCGAACAACCTTTCTGATGTAAAGTGTGCCCGAACAACAATCTTATGCAAAGTATACCCGAATAACCTTCATATAGTACAAAGTGTGCCCGGAAAGGAATTCTAGCAGACAGTGTACTCGGAAAGTTAAGTTTTGAAATTACCAAGTATATTGAGGGAACAAAAGTGTACCCGGAATATAGCACCGATAATCTTGGGTTTTCGCCATCGGGTCTTGATTCGGGTTATAGAATAGTGTTTGTGTGTGTTTTTGATGGTGTAGGCTATGGTGTATAGATGGATAAAATGGAAAGGAATAGGGTTTAAGGGGTATATATACTTCCTTAAGCCCATGGACTTAAGGCCCATTGCATCTCTTATTCCATCTTTTAAAGTCCAAGCCCATCATCATATAGTTTATTTATCTAAACCGACACACGACACTTTATTGAATAAACAAAATTTCATTTATTTATTATAATCAAAAGAAGGATGTTACAAGTCTTCCCTATTTAAAGAGATTTCCTCCCCCGAAACCTAACTATTACGTAAACAAATTCGGGTAAAACTTGTGCATCTCATCGTCAGCTTCCCAAGTAGCATCTGAACCCTTGCGATGCTTCCATATCACCTTCACCAAAGGTATAACCTTGTGACGAAGTTGCTTCTGCTTGCGGTCAACTATCTCGATCGGTTGCTCGATGTAATTCAACTGTTCATCAACCTCAATGTCCATTAATGGCACATGAGACGTGTCATCCGCCAGACATTTCCTCAGATGAGAAACATGGAAGGTTGAATGAATTCCTTCTAACTCTGCTGGCAAATCCAGCTTATAAGCCACTTCACCCACACGATATATAATCTTAAACGGTCCAATGTACCACGGACTCAACTTTCCCCTTTTTCTAAAACGAATGATCCCCTTCCAAGGCGAGACCTTGAGCATTACATTGTCACCAACGTTAAACTCAACCGGTCGTCGCCGCTTATCAGCATATGATTTCTGTCTGTCTTGAGCAGCTTTCATTCTTGCTTTGATTTGATCAAACTTTGAAGAAGTTTCTTGCACAACTTCTAAACTTCCCATCTCTTTCTGACCAATCTCTCTGCAACATACCGGGGTTCTACATCGTCTACCGTAAAGCATCTCAAAAGGCGGCATACCAATACTTGAATGGTAGTTGTTGTTATAGGAGAACTCCGCCAGATGCAGATGATCATCCCAGCTTCCTCCAAAGTCTAAAACACAAGCACATAGCATATCTCAAGGGTCTGGATCCTCCTTTCAGACTGTCCATCCGTTTGAGGATGATACGCTGTACAGATGTTCAACCTCGTTCCCATAGCTTCACGGAACTTCTTCCAAAATCTCGAAGTAAACCGAGTATCTCTATCAAACACGATCGATAACGGTACTCCATTCTTAGACACAACCTCTTTAATGAACAAGCTTGCTAACGTTTCTGACGAGATAGCATCTCGTATAGGAATAAAGTGAGCACTTTTGGTCAAATGGTCCACAATCACCCATATGGTATCATGATGCTTAGCTGTACGAGGTAGCTTAGTTATGAAATCCATGGTGATGTGTTCTCATTTCCATTCAGGTATCTCCAGCGGTTGCATCTTTTCATAAGGCTTCTGATGTACGGCCTTAACTTCTAAACAAGTTAAGCACTTACTAACATAATCTACTACATCATTCTTCATACCTGGCCACCAATAGTCTCTCTTCAAGTCTTGATACATCTTAGTGGATCCTGGATGAATTGAATATCTTGACTTATGAGCTTCATCTAAGATTCGACCTCTAAGATTTCCATGGCGTGGAATCCACATACGATCAAACCTAGTCTTAACACCGTGAGTGTTTTCCATCAGCTCGTCTTGTTGTCCGAAAATCCTTTCTTTCTTTACTAGCCCTTCGTCTACAAGCACCTCTAACTGCACTTTGATGATTTCTTCAAAAAGACTTGAATTCATAATCAACGAGTACGACTTCACCGTTGCAATGACTTCTTCATTCTTACGACTTAGCGCGTCAGCGACCGCATTAGCTTTACCAGGATAGTACTTAATGTCGTAGTCGTAATCCTTTATTAATTCTAACCTTCTTCTTTACCTCATGTTCAGCTCTTTCTGTTCGAAGAAGTACTTTAAACTCTTATGACTTGTGTAAATGGTACACCTAGTACCATACAGATAATGCCTCCATATCTTGAGAGCATGCACTACTGCTGCTAGCTCTAAATCATGTGTCGGATAAGTACTCTCATGGACTTTCAATTGTCTAGACGCGTATGCTATCACTTTACCTCGGTGCATCAACACACAACCTAACCCACGATACGAAGCATCAGTACAAACAACCAAATCCTCGTCACCATCGGGTAAAGCAAGGATTGGAGCTTGTGTGAGTCTTTTCTTTAATTCCTCAAAAGCTTCTTCTTGAAACTTACCCCAACTGAATACTATCGACTTTAGGGTCATACCGGTCAACAGTGCGGCTATCTTGGAGAAACCTTCGATGAATCTCCTATAGTAGCCAGCTAACCCTAAGAAGCTTCGTATATCAGTCGGATTCTGCGGAGTCTTCCAATTTGTTATCGCCTCAATCTTAGCTGGGTCCACGGTAATCCCTTCAGGTATAATCACGTGACCTAGAAATTGCACTTCTCTTAACCAGAATGCGCATTTCGAAAACTTAGCATACAACTTCTCTTTCTTCAGAGTCTCCAATACTTCTCTCAGATGCTCGGCATGATCAGACTCGCTTTTTGAATAAATCAATATATCATCGATGAAGACGATAAAGGACTTATCCAACATAGCCCGACACGCCCTATTCATCATATCCATTAATACTACAGGTGCATTTGTTAGACCGAATGACATCACGAGGAACTCGTAGTGTCCATACCGTGTCCGAAACGTTGTTTTAGGGATGCCTGCCTCTTTCACTTTCAGCTGATGATAGCCCAATCTGAGATCTATTCGTCAGAACCAACTTGAACCTTGCAGTTGGTCAAACAGATCATCAATCCTTGGCAAAGGATATCTATTCTTTACCGTAATCTTATTCAACTCGCGATAGTCTATGCACATTCTCATACTTCCATCATTCTTCTTCACGAATAACGCTAGTGCACCCCACGGGGAAACACTTAGTCTTATGAAACTTTTGTCGAGGAGTTCTTGCAGTTGGGACATCAGTTATTTCATATCGGACGGTGCTAGACGGTAAGGTGCCTTCGCGACGGGTTGGTCTCATGGTACTAAATCTATCTGAAATTCTATCTCCCGCTCTGGTGGCAACCCCGGAAGATCCTCAGGGAATACTTCTGGGTAATCGCGCACTATAGGAACATATTTCATTTCTTTTGTCTCGGCCTTAGCGTCGAAAACATACGCCAGGTAGGCACCACACCCTCGCCTTAACAAACCCTCGGCTTTTATCATCGAAATGACATTAAGCCCATAACTTTCCTTATCACTATAGACCGTCACCGCACTACCATCCAAGGAATTTAACCTTATTATCCTACTCTTACACACTATCTGAGCCTCATACTCAGACAACCAATCCATTCCCAAAACCACATCGAACCCTCCAAATGTCATAACTTATAAAGTTACAGGGAACTCATGTCCCTCTAACTCTATAATACAGTCCTTAACCATTTTCATTATTTTAACCGAGGCGTCACTAGAGGTTTCTACTATAAAAGTTTCAGACACTCGGCAACATTTCATTTTAGCTAACATACTAAATGGTGTAGCTACGAAACTTTTGTTCGCACCTGAATCAAATAATACTGAAGCGGATATACCGTTTACTAGAAACGTACCTGTGACAACATCTGGAATCTGCTTGGCTTGTTCCCGGGTTAACATGTAAGTACTGGTCCTCGGCCTAGTTTGATCAGCATCATTCTTTCCACACCCTCCAGCTCCACCGTCGGTGCATTCCTTGGCAAAATGGCCCTGCTTACCGCGCTTGTAACATGCGGGTTTTGCAGTACAATCGGGAGCATAATGTCTCACTTTTCCACACTTATAACAGACATTCAATCCCAGCCTGCATTCCCCACCATGAGCCTTACCACACTTATAACAAATATCTGACCCTTTACTCCACTTACACTCACCTCCACGCATCTTTCCACACGTCTTGCACGATCCCTTCTCCTACACTTTCTGCTTCTTACCTTGGGGCTCCACAACTGAGTACCGGGTCGCTTAGCATGATTGACCCACTTCTAATCTTTCTTCTCTCCCTCTCCCTCTACCACAACATCATCTACAGCCACGCCTTCATAAACCATCTCCGCAATCTCGACAGCAGAGTCAAAATTACCAGGTTTATTCACCCTGACTAGTATGCGAACATTATGTGGCAATACTCTCACATAGCGCTTGATTCTTTTAGCCTCAGTGTTAACCATATCGGGCACCAACCTAGACATTCGGTTGAACTCTGTGGTGTACTCACGGTGTGTCATCTTTCCTGCCTTCAAGTTCAGGAACTTCATCTCCACCCTCTCAACTTCGGCGTCAGCACAGAACCTCTTCATAACTAACTCCTTCATATCCTCCCACTTCATTGCCTTAATCTCCTCCCGACTCTTTCTCTGCTCAATCGATTCCCACCAATACATTGCCTCATCCCCAAATGATTGAGCGGCATATCCCACAGCTTGATCGAGACTGCACTTGCTAATGCGGATAACCTTGTCCATGGTGGTTATCCATTGAAGAGTAGCGATTGCGTCTCCCAAACCAGTTAGCTTCAACGGGTCACAACCTTTGAAGGACTTATAGTTGCACCCACCTTGGCCTCTTTTCCTATCATCAACCTTCACTGACTTTACCACACTAGAGTCCTCCCTCTCCCTTTCATCATCCTTCTTACCATCTCCTTCCGCCCTTTCAACGGTTCTTTCAGGGCCTCCAGCAGACCCTTCAGGATTCAAGTTCTTCACAGCAGCTGCTACCGCTTGAGCAATGGCAGCTTGAAGAGCAAGGTCAAGTTGAAACCCTTCATTGTTTCTTGGGTTTCGTCCAGCGGCGCTTCCTTCATTTCCTGTGTTGGAGGCTGTCTCTAGAGAAGGTTGCTGGACACGACGAGGCCTACCACGTCGTCCAGTGCGGCCTCCTGCTCCAAGAACTGCCCTAGATCCATCCATCGTATTCTGGAAGGGAAAACACAAACGTCATTACTCAAGGAACTATTTAGTACAAGGATAGTAAGGCTAACAGGTAATAACAATGGCCAGCTGTGATTACCTGATCACGTTACTTTCCATGTCCTATACACTTCCCCTTGTGAGTCTATTTGTGCTAAGGTTCTACTTTAACAGTTAGACAATAAAACAATTCATATCATCATTTTCTCCTATCCCTAGCAGTTAAGCTAGCACTCATACATTCTTTATCTAGAAATTAAGCTAACATCATACCTCGTTCTCTAGCAATTAAGCTAGCATTCATTCATCATTCTACTTTACAAGTGAAATTAATAACATACTTTACCTTTTCTTAGCTTGCTTGAGTGACACATGGCTTTCTTGAACGGGCATCTTCTTTCTTTTCTTACTTTAATCTCATTCTGTGTCTGAGCCTAAGCATGTAGGATGCTTAAATCTCTAGAACTTTGCTCTGATACCAACTTGTAAGGTCCCGTTCCTAGTGCCCTACATTGGACATTGGATTTACTCATAAACATTGTTCTAAATATCATAGTTAATTAAAACTTTATGCGGAATATAAAACTCTCATAAACATAACATAATAATTCATAACATGTCTTAAAACATTCTTGTCTTTCAAAATTAAAACATAAAAGTTAAAACATTATAAGTCTTCAGATGCCAGACTCTTATTCTTCAACCATGTGTCCCCGCTCAAGCCAGCTGCCTCATCCTACTCACCTGCGTGCATACTAAAAGTCAGCTACGCTGAGTGAGTTCTAGTTAATCGCATATCATACAATACATACACATACCTTCAATTATACATCCGAAGATGCATAATAATTACTTTACTAATTTACTTTCATTACATAATTTCATACATACGTTCATACTATATTACTTTCGTACTATATAATTACTGTCCATTCTATCTCAGATATTATTAGGGTCTGGTCCCTCTTTCTTTGTCTATCTCAGATATTATTAGGGTCTTATACCTTTCTTTTTTATCTTAGATATTATTAGGGTCTGATCCCTTTCTTGTCTATCTCAGATATTATTAGGGTCTGATCCCTTCCTTGTCTATCTCAGATATTATTAGGGTCTGATCCCTTTCTTGTCTATCTCAGATATTATTAGGGTCTGATCCCTTCCTTGTCTATCTCAGATATTATTAGGGTCTGATCCCTTTCTTGTCTATCTCAGATATTATTAGGGTCTGATCCCTTCCTTGTCTATCTCAGATATTATTAGGGTCTGATCCCTTTCTTCTCTATCTCAAATATTATTAGGGTCTGATCCCTTATTTCTCCATCTTCATACATACTGTCTTTACATACTCATAACATACATATACTTTCTTTAATCATTTCTACATACTCATATGTTGTACATATATCTATCATACACATTCATCTTTCATATACATACCTCCCTTGTCAATACGTGCAATATCCGAAGATCGTTCACGTACCAACAAGCTTTCATTCACAATCATATCATAATATCCATCACATAAATCATACATGGCATAAACTTACCATTAAAGGTAAGTGTATTAACTATCACATCGAGTATGCACACAGCCCCGAAAACATAACAAGGAAATGGGGCTAGAAACTCACCTGAATTCGGTTACGTTCACCGTTTATGGTTATTCCTTTCTTGAGCTGTGCACGACTAACTGTATAACAATTGCACTTATCAATTAACTATCACTACCCATATTGTGTTTCTAGTCTAATTATAACCCTCAACGAACGGGGTTCTTGGGGCAGCGCTCCTGGCAGCGGGGTTCTAGAGGCAGAGCCCCTGGCAGGGGTTAAGCTGCTAGGTCAGCTTGGAAAAATTTTATTTTCATTAACTGTCTTAACACATTTTCAATTAGGATTTTAAATTACTTTCTAATTCGTTAACTCATTTATTATAGTGAATTGCCTCTGATTCGTTATGTAATCTTCCTTAATTCGTTATCCTAATTCGTCCCTTATCATCATCTGATTCGTCATTCCAATTCGTCATATGAACGTGACTTAATTCGTTATCTTAATCGTAAGGAATTGGAAAGTAACGAATCACCTGGTTCGTTATCTGGTTCGCTATCCTAGTTCGTTAGCTTAATTCGTTATCTTGACGTAACGTACTGGATGAGCTAATTCGTTATCTTGTCTTAACGAATGGTCGAACTACTTCGTTATCTGGGCATAATGAATTGATGAACTAATTCGTTACCTTACCATAACGAATTGCATCAGTCTTATCCAGACTTTGACCCAGGGTCAAAGTCAAAATTTTCAAGAACACCATACAGTCAACATATCTTAGATCTGCAATTAAACCTCTGTTTCTTAACGAAACATCACGATTATGGTACCGTTGGATTCTCCATACCAGCGCCAACAAACCCAAGTTATCCATTCATTCAAATATCGAGTTTTAGAGGGTGCGATTTAGGCATCTATATTACGGGTTCTTTAGGCTAGCAATTAACCAACCAATCGTTAATGGTTTTCAGCAAGAATCATCACATTAGATTCGTTTTTACCATATGTATATATATTTAAGATTACCTAAATAAATCCGGACCTAAATGAACGATTTCTAATTATAAACGTAACTTAAATGAGTCGGTCTACGAACACGGTCTAGTCTTGATGTTTCCTTGGTTCGTCTCAACGTTCTAGCACCGATAATCTCGGGTTTTCGCCTTAGGATCTTGATTCAGGTTATAGAATAGTGTTTGTGTGTGTTTTTGATGGTGTAGGCTATGGTGTAGAGATGGATGAAATGGAAAGGATTAGGGTTTAAGGGGTATTTATACTCCCTTAAGCCCATGGACCTAAGGCCCATTCCATCTCTTATTCCATCTTTTAAAGTCCAAACCCATCATCATATAGTTTATTTATCTAAACCGACACACGACACTTTATTGAATAAACGAAATTTCATTTATTTATTATAATCAAAAGTAGGATGTTACAAAACCCGTTATATTTAGTCACAAAACGACGAGCCGACACCTTTAAACCGTTAAAGTCACAAGATCCGGGTGGAATCGGGTATAAACCGAACCTAGGATGAGCTTAGAGATCACCCTAGCTCAGATCTGGATCAAACGGGATGAAATACGGTGAAAACGGTGGTGAAATAAGCGAGATCTCGCTTTTCCGGCGAGATCCCGGTTTTCCGGCAATGGCGGCGCCGGAAAGGGATAGGTACGAGTTTAAGGCGTCAGAGAATGTTTCTGACATTCTCTGACCTAACCCTAATTCGTTAACGGTGAGTTAACGAACTAGAGGTAATTCGTCAAGTGATTCGTTAAAGGAAGCTTAACGAACGAGCCTTAGTTCGTATCCAAATTCGTTAAGGAAAAAGATAACGAATTAACCCCCGTTCGTTATAGTCATTCGTTAAAAGGAGAAAACGAATTAGAAGGTTCAATTCGTTACAGTGGGGTCATTCGTTATGAAGTTCGATTCGTCAAAGGACCAGTTCGTTATAAGGTCCAATTCGTTACAAGGACCTGTTCGTTATAACAGTCAATTCGTTATAAAGTAACGAATGGGTCATTCGTTATGAACCCAATTTGCTAAGAACCAAGTAACGAACTAGATGTTTGATAAATGACATAAAAGTCCCTGGACTTAGAAAAGTATGATATAATTACATAATAGCCCTTGGACTTTGATAATTTATAGAAAATACCTTAAAGGATTGAGAGGTTAACAATAAAATATTATCATGAAATGCTGATGGAAAATGTGTTAAGACAGTTAATGAAAATAAAATTTTTCCAAGCTGACCTGGCAGCTTAACCCAGCCAGGGGCTCTGCCCCTGGAACCCCGCTGCCAGGGGCGCTGCCCCCGGACCCCCGTTCGTTGAGGGTTATAATTAGACTAGAAACGCTATATGGGTAGTGATAGTTAATTGATACGTGCAATTGTTATACAGTTATTCGTGAACAGCTCAAGAAAGGATTAACCATAAACGGTGAACGTAATCATGTTCAGGTGAGTTTCTAGCCCCACTTCCTTGTTATGTTTTCAGGGCTGTATGCATACTTGATGTGATAGTTAATACACTTACCTTAAGTGGTAAGTGTATGCCTTGTATGATTTATGTATGATGAATACTTGACGGTGCGTGAACGATCTTCGAATATTGCATGTACTGCCAGGTGGTAGTTAAAGATATGATTGATATATATGATTTATGAATGAGGTATGTATGCTTTATATATATGATGTATGAATAATGTATGTATGTTATATTAATAGTACGTGAACGATCTTCGGATATTGCACGTATTGTTAAGGAAAGCATGCACAGAAAGGAATTGTACGGGTGCAGGGAATAAAGGACCAGACCCTAATAATATATGTGAGGATAGGGACCAGACCCTAATAATATCTGTGAGGATAGGAACCAGAACCTAATAATATCTGTGAGGATAGGGACCAGACCCTAATAATATCTGTGAGGACAGGGACCAGACCCTAATAATATCTGTGATGTTGGGGACCAGACCCTTATAATATCTATGAGGTTATATGATGGAAGGCTCTTTAAGTAATACGGATAGTTATGCATGTAAAGTAAAGTATGAATGATGTACACACCTTTGGGCATGTGTGCAAGTATGTGAACAGATTGTATGTTGTATGATTAACTAGAACTCACTCAGCATTGCTGACTTTTAGACAATGTTTTATGTTTAAACGATTTGAATGCTCGTTAAGACAAGAGTTGATGGTTATGTAATATATTGGTTTGAAAGTTTTATATTCCGCGTAAAGTTTTATTTAACTCTGATATTTAGGACTGCGCTTATGAGTAAATCCAACGTAAAAGTGAGGCACCGGTAACGGGCCTCACAGTATAAAATAGAAATTTTGTCAACAACAGATGTTGAGTGAATAAAACACCAGATTTTGACACTACAATAATAATATATAAGAGAAAACGCAAACTGTTCCTGTGAGATAAACAATTAGCCATAGTATATAAACAAGTCACACAAATAATAAAGAAAGGTCTAAACCTTTGCCATAGGAATCGGGCATTGGTTACCAAAGATGGGTTGTCGGTGAAACCATTATCATGCGATTGGACGCCGGCCACTATGACGGTCGTATGATCATACTATAATGTAAGGCCCCGTTACCGGTGCCTCACTTTGGATGTTGGATTTACTCATAACACAGTTCTACAACTCAGAGTTAATTAAAACTTTTGCGGAATATAAAAACTTCAATCATAATATTTTACATATCTTTCAAAACTTGTCTTAAACAAACATTCAAAGTCATTTAAAGATAAACATAGTCTTTAAAACATCATAACATTTCCTTGAGATGCCAGTATCTTTAATTCCATGCCATGTGACCACCTCAAGCGAGCTGTCGCATCCTACTCACCTACGTGCATACTAAAAGTCAGCTACGTTGAGTGAGTTCTAGTTAATCATACATCATACAATACATATACTTACCTTCATTTATGCATCCGAAGATACACTTTATATACTTCACTTATTACTTACATTTCATACATTCATACTTTATTAATTTTATACAATATACTTACAGTCATTCCATCTCAGATATTATTGGTGTCTGATCCCTTCCTTTTCTATCTCAGATATTATTAGGGTCTGATCCCTCTTGTCTATCTCGGATATTATTAGGGTCTGGTCCTTTTCTTCTCTATCTCAAATATTATTAGGGTCTGATCCCTTTCTTCTCTATCTTAGATATTATTAGGGTATGATCCCTTACTTCCTCTTCGTTCATACATACTGTCTTTACATGCCATTAACATGCATATACTTTCTTTAACATTCACACATACTCATTTATCATATATATATATATATATATATATATATATATATATATATATTTCCTACACGTTCATCTTTCATATACCTACCTTTCTTATTAGTATCTGCAATATTCAAAGATCGTTCACATACCAACAAGCTTTCATTCACATTCAAGACATACATTAATTAAGATATAAATCAAACATGGTATGCACCTACCATTTAAGGTAAGTGTATTAACTGTCACATCGAGTATGCACACAGCCCCGAAAACATAACAAGGAAATGGGGCTAGAAACTCACCTGGATCCTGTTATGTTCTCCGTTTATTGTTATTCCCTTCCATAATTGAGCTCGGCTGACTGTACATTAATTATACGTATTAATATATGTCATATGCACATTATTCATATCTTAGCCAAGATGGTTAAGTCTGGTCTATTCTAATGGCCTGGTTTTAGATTACAATTTACTTAGAATATTTATCCTTAAACACTCATCATATCCATTTACCCACATATTAGTTCATTAGATTAAAATTATGTTAGAGTGTTTATAAATATTTGGGTCATTATTGCAAGATAGTATGCCTATTGCTCGTGGGTATTGTTTGTACCCAAGCTTACAAAGTAATCGAGTGTTCGCTTGTAATCGAATCACTTAGGCAACCGGGTCTATAAGTATTCGAATAGGTTTCCTTGTAATCGAATAAGGCTTGAAAATCAAATAAGGCATTGTAAGTGAGTAAAGCATTGTAATCGAGTAATGCTTTGTAATCGAGTCTCCACAGTGTAATCGAATACACTATTGTATTCGATTGTAATGTTGTAATCGATCCTCATATTGTATTCGAATTCCCCTTTGTAATCGAACCCTTCAATTGTATGCGACTTTAACCAAGTAACTGAATACGGCACTTGTATTCGAGTCCAGATTGTAATCGGGTTACATCATGTAATCGAGTCCTTATTGTTAGCGAGTGTAGTACATGTATGCGAATTTTATGATGTAACCGAATGACATTGATGTATTTGATTAGTCCTTTGTAATCGACTATCACGTTGTAATTGATAGGGTCATTGTAAGCGAACATAGCCATGTAATCAAATTTGAGGGTTGTATTCGAGTATAATACTTGTAATCGAATGAACTGTAAGTAATCAGGTTCCATATTGTAATCAAACGAGCTGAATAATTTGGTCACTGGTTGGTCCTTTACTATCATTATCTTTACTCATTTTAACCCTAACACCTCATATTTTAATCAATGGAGATTGACCAATTAATACGGTATGTAGAATTTATAATCAATACTATATTTATAACCAAGAATTTTTTTTCTTTTCCATCAATAGAAGAGAAGTGATTTTGGTGGGAATTTGATAGTGAGAATCAACCTCAGAATACCATGTGTCTAGAATTATTCTCTTATATTAGTATAGGTTGATATACGAATATTCTAAAAATAGATAGTCTAACATTGAACCCAATATTTATATGGGAAAAATTCTTAATATAGTCAATATTTTATCGAATTTATTCAAATTCAGTCATGATTTCAAAAAATAACTAAAATAGTCGTATTTTTCCGTCGAATCAAATACAAACAAGAAGTTATCCGATGGATATTTACGCCTATCAGAAGTCGCCACGTGTAAAAAAGGTTTGTTTTTCGTCGTCAGACGTAATTTTTATAGTCGCTCGACATAATACTTCATCTTCCGACGTAATAATTCATCTTCTACATCTCAAACACTAAACCTCCATAACCAACATCCATACCCATATTTCTTATTTATTCACACAATTAAGCAAATCCATAGTGTCGCTTAGTTTTTCGAGGTGAACACAACCATAGTGTTCAATCTCACTCTATGAACTCAAAATTGAAAACCCCCGAATTGAAAATATAGGATTCACCACTTTCTTGCACAGATTTCTCAACAATAGATGTGATTCGTGGAAAACAAACAATATGTTTGTGTTCTCCTTGAAAAAAACGAGTTACACTATGGATTTGCTTGATTTTGTGGAGATATAAGAAAGATGGAGATGGAAGTTAGTTATGGAGGTTTAGGGTTTCAGAGATATGAGATAAAAATTGTCATTGAATATGTTAAAAATTTCTGTCTTATCCAACGGTTCTTTTACTAATTATGTCACATCCATTAATACGTTAACACGTTGTGAGATATTATAGGTCAACGAATTCTTCGGTGGTTGATGAATTGTTTTTTTCAAAACCATGGCTAAAGTTGGAAATGATTTGATAGAAAAAAACAATATTTTGGTGATTTTATCTATTTATATACATATTCTTTTTAACACTCAAGTTCTCATATATAATTGTTAAAAGGGAAAATTCTCAAATTAAATGGCCGTTTTCTATGAACATAAACTCAAAATAGCCCAATTTTTTTAAAAAAACTGGAAATAACCCTCTAAATCTCGTTTAGGGTGCCACATTGAGAATCGATCTGACGAGATTCAAAATGGCTCCATCCAAATTTTAAGCAATCTCGTCTTCCCTAGCCAAATTTTAGGAAATCTGGTCTGCTTCGTCCATTTCTAGTGTAAAATTGTCATTTCCTTTAACATTCTTTCTCTCTCCTCTCTATTCCCACTTTATCTTCATCATCTTCATCACCTTCCTTCAAAAACATCCAATTATGTAAACCGGATTGGACTCAGGTGACGTTTGAACCGTTTCCGATGAGCACAAATCAAAGCCCAATAAATCTGTCCATTGGCTTCGATTTGTGGTCGTTGAAACGGTTCAAATGTCGTCGGAACCCAATCCGGTTTACATGGTTGGAGGGTTTTTTTTAAAGGGGATGATGGAGAGAAATTGGGATCCAAGTGAGAAAAGAGGGAGAAATAGTGTTATAGAAAATGATAAAACAATTCCGTAAGAATGAATGAAGAAGACGGGATTTCCTAAAATTTGGTCTGGAACGACGGGATATTTGGATGTAGCCAACTAGATTCAAATCATTTTGATTTTAATCTCGTCATATCGATTCCCAATGTGGCGCCCTAAATGAGATTTGAAGGATTTTTCCGGATTTAAAAAAAATTGGGCTATTTTGGGTTTCCCTCTCTAAAAAGAGCCATTTTGGGGGGTTTTCCTTGTTAAATACATGTGGTCAATATCTATCTAAGTATCTATCTATCCATCTATCTATCTATATAATTGTTTAGCAAAAATTCATATGCGTCACTCTCTGGTTGTTATTTGAGGCTTCCCATGCGTTTAACCGAATTCGTGGGTATGGGTCTCACCAAACCTAGAAAATCCTTAAATAGGTTATAACATCTTATTTATTCTTGAAACTATTATCAATCAATAACTTTCGCGAGTCATGAGTCCCATCGGACCCGGATAGCCCTTAAATTATTTATATCTCATTTATTTGTAAAATAACCCCTTAATCATCAAACAATAATTTTCACTGGTCATGTGTTTACCAAACCCATATAGCCCTTAAACGGGTTAGCATCTCATTTATTTTTGAAACCCTTTCATCCTCATCCTAAAAAGAGTGTTTCTTAGTGCGAGAAGAGATTCTATCCAATCAAATGATTTCTTTTTATTTTATGATTATTTAAATAAAAGAGTATGCTTGTAAAATATGAAGTGTTTTATTTTGTAACTGATATTTGTTAATGGCTTAATTATTAGTAAATTACTAAATAATGGTAACACAATCAATGGTACATATTCATTTCTCACACTACTCGCTATAATATCACTCGCTATATTTCTCGCACTACTCGCTATAATATCACTTATATATACACAAACACACGGTGAAAAGCACAAACAAATAATGAAAATGTGTTGGTGAAAAGCACAAACAAATGGTTTAAATGAAAGTTATGTGTCGATTAAAGACACAAATAATGATGAATTAACAATTTGTGTACACAAGTATGAGTTTTGGGTAGGTTAATATTAGTTATTTTTTGGTAAAAATGAAAGGAACTAGCAATACGTGTAGGCAATTTGTAAACCTACACAAAATAACAATCTATATAGGCAATATGTGTACTACCTACACATAATAAAACAAACTATTTTTTTATTTTACACATAATAAAACTAAATATAATAAAAGACAAAAATATTAATAATCTACACTTGTAAAATAGTCATACACATTCGTAACATCACCAACACACCACATGAATCTGTGTAAGCTATACATGAATCTAGTATTTGACGAATTATGAATGAAGATAGATATTTAACTAAAATGATTTTTAATTCACAATACTTTTAATTAAAAAATGGATTAATAAAAATAAAAAATATGATAAATTACTTTGAGTTAATTAGTACGTAATAAATACCAAGTAATGTCATTAATTACCAATCTTGACTTTAAAATAATGACCATACTACCCTTTTCATTTTCATTAAAAACATGGTCAATTAAGTTTCAATTAATTACAAGTTTAACAAAAAGTTTACCATTTTTGTTTTGAACCATTGATTACACTGTAATCAATGGTTAAAATTCATTTTTTGCACTAATATCACTTCTTTCCTGAACCATCCACATATATATATATATATATATATATATATATATATATAGGGGAGAGATATTTTGAGAACTTGATGAGTTGTAAGAACTTTAAAAACTCAATTTTGGACCACGCATTTAATTAAATAAGTTAGAATATGTGGCTGAGATTAAATTTGATTGAAAAGTAAATCGGGAGAGAGAATAAATATTTTTGTTGATTACACAAGTTTAAACTTTAGTTACACATGTGTAAAAGGTCGATTCGGTGTGTAAAAAATTACGATAATTTTTTGTACATTACTTACAACTACGTATTACACATGTGTAAAAAAAATTTTAAAAAAAAGTTGTTACGTTGAGTTCTTTCGAGTTCTTAAAACTCAAAGCGATTCTAAAAAGAAATCAATCATATATATATATATATATATATAAGGTAGATCTAACGTAAAAAACAATATTTTTGTGAGAAGCATAAGAATAGATATTGACCATTGGATCTAGTGGTTGAGATTGATAGTTTCTAAACGTTGTATAATATCCTATTTACATGGTATAGTGTCATATTTATGTGGTGTACTTTATTTTAAAGTCTTCTCACAGTTCTCACAAAATAATTGTTTTTTACTTGAACCCTTTATATATACATACATATATATATATATATATATATATATATATATATATATATATATATATATATATATATATAGGGTGAGGATCCTAAGATAACTTTTTGAAATTTAGAACCATTTTGGGCCACAAAAAAACCCTTTAAAAATTTTAAAACGAAAAAAAAATCAAAATTTTTAAAAAGTAAAAACAACCAAAAAATTTTATTTTTCATCCCGATTTCATAAAAAAAAGACTAATTATACATATATTCATATTTTTATCTAATCTCGATTTAAATAATGTACACATATGTGCATTATCATTTATCTTAATTGTACATATGTGTATAAAGAATAATATGTATAAAATTAAAAAAAAATATGTATTATACATACATGTATAATTTTGCTAAACCGATATTTTTTTCTAATTTTTTATTCTGAAACCGGGATTAAAAATAAAAATTTGATTTTTACTTTTTAAATTTTTGTGTTTTTTTGTTTTATAATTTATTTTAGTTTTAAAAAGATTTTTTTTGTTCAAAATGGTTCTCAAAGTTCTCAATTTTAAAATGGTTCTCACATGATCCTTCTACAATATATATATATAAACGAAACATTTAAAAGCTCTCTGGTTGCTCCCTACATTCTCTCAAGCCACCAGATTGCATTATTAGTAAATGAAGGATTCTCATGCATTTGACCCGAATTCTCGGGTATGGGTCTCATCAAACCTATATATTCCTTAAACGGGTTATAACATCTCATTAAATTAGAAATTATTCTCACCAAATATTTGATATGAAAATCCTATAAAATAGGGATATACTGAAAATTAATATCTTATTTCTTTAAAAAAGATATATATTATTTATAATTAAAAAACAATTTTATAGTAAAAAAAATTATATATGTGTGTGTGTACTAGCTTTTATACCCCGTATTACGGGGGTTGTTTGACATTATCCGTTTATAATATTTATATATTTTTTGGATTTTAGTTTTGTTTATTGTAAGAAAGTTAATAATATACTTAGTATTTGATGATGAAAGGGATCTACAAATAATGAGATGTTATAGCCCGGTTTAAAAGCTATCTGGTTTGGTGAGACCCATGAACCGCTTCTTTTTTTACTATAAAGTTATTTCTTAATTATAGTTAATACCTTCTTTTAAAATTAAAATGGATATTAGTTTTTAGTATATCATTATTTTATAGGATTCCATCAAATATTTGGTGAGATTAATTTTTAATTTAATTAGATGTTGTTACCCGTTTAAGGGCTATCTGAGTTTGGTGAGACCTATACCCGTGAATTCGGGTCAAATACATGAGAAACCTCAATTTACAATAAAGGAATCTGTTGGCTTGAGAAAATGTAGAGAGAAACCAAAGAGTTTTTAAAGGTTTCGTTTATATATATTTAAGATTTAATGCTTAAAATAATTGTTTCGTAAAATGAAAACATATTAGAATTTTTATTTACAATCTTCAACAATATACTTAGTATAATATGTTGATGATAATATTTAAAATTATATATACATTTCAATCTTTAACAAACACAGTTTTTTATTGATTTTTGGATTTCACCAAGTATGTTGTGAAATATATTCTAACAATGTATATTAGTGTACTATGTAAATATTTACTTTTATAAAAATGTATAGATATAAAGGAAAATGAATAATTTAATCATGTATTAGATAAAAATTATATAAATAAAGTGTTTAAGAAAAGTAAATAATTATTGATCTATGAAATATATTAGTTTTGGAGAGAAAAAATTATGAGGATTAACCATAAAGTAACATGTGTCCCAAATTATTTTACTTTATTAGTAAGTAGATAGATATCTGTAGAAAGGTCTAACTATCTATATAATCTACCATAAAATCTTACGTGTTGCTCTCCCACCCTCTAAAACCATCAGATTGCTTGATTTCTAAACAGAGGTTTCATTGATTGGTTTGATGATCCGAATCTCCCAAAACGGGTTATATCAGTTAAACCGAAGAAATCCTGATGTTCACATCTCCCCTATACTCTCCCAACCAAACCCTAACATCCGTTTCATCAAATCGGATAAAGATGTCGCCACTCACTTGAGATTTGAAGCGAACAACTTCTATCCTTCCACCCGATCTTGAAAATTGGCAAGAGTATGGTGGCGCAAACACGATTGGTTCCAAACCGACGTCGGAACAAGGTAAGGATGTAACTAGATTGAATTCCGTGTAATTTGTGACGTGATTGGAATTGAATTGATGAATTATTAGTTTTCTAAGTATTGTTTGATTGAATTTTGAATCTGGATTGGTAGATGATATGAGTAAGATTAATTTTTGGATTTTAGGTTTATGGTTTTGTCGTAGAACATGGATTTAGGCCTGTTTGTGAATATAATAAAATTGCCAAATATATATAAAAAAAAAAAAAAAAAAAAAACGCCTCAGTTGGTGATAACTAGGATATGGAGGAGTTTATGAGTTGGCCACAAGAATCTATTTCAAGTGGATGAAATTTCATCTTATGAAAACATAATACAAGAAAACAATGATAAATTTCTCATATCATGTGAAGGTATAATGAGATTTAGTAATTGTAAGAATAAAATAAATTAAATAATATATGTTTAATGGGATTAAATGGATGTATTTAATATATGCAGGATGGAGAAGCTTATGCATACCTCTTAAATGTTCTTCCTACCGAACAAGTAATCCACCAACATTGGTTGTTAGAGAAGCTTTCAAAAAAGCAACTTTGTTTCTTGAACATGCTGATAAGATGGGTGGTAAGAGATACTTGAATGCAAAAGATTTTGTACAAGGTTCTCCCAATCTTAACCTTGCTTTTGTGGCTCATATTTTCCAACATAGTTGATTTTTACTTTAACAGTGTATGTTGTTCAATTTTGCATAGGGTCGTTCACATAACCAGTTTTACATAGGGTTAGTGCTGCAAACGAACCAAACGTTCAGCGAATCGTTTGACAGGAAGTGAGTTGATGTTCGTTTAACAACTGAACAAACATGAACAAGTAATTTCGTCCAGCTAATTGTATGAACGAACATGAACAGAGGTTGTGTCTGTTCAGTTGTGTTCGTGAACGTTTTGTAATCTGTTCGTTAATGTTTGTTCATTTAAAAAGGAACGACATGAACAAGAGATTCCTTTCTATTAATTATAATAGGAGGTCGCGTTCGTTCAGTTGTGTTTGTGAACGTTCGGTATGTGTTCGTT
This sequence comes from Bidens hawaiensis, assembly GCF_021521415.1. Lineage (NCBI taxonomy): Eukaryota > Viridiplantae > Streptophyta > Magnoliopsida > Asterales > Asteraceae > Bidens > Bidens hawaiensis. The sequence continues at coordinate 312,820 of NW_027493118.1, read as the reverse complement.
CATGAATGTTGGTTCATTTAACAAATGAATGAACATGAACAAGAAACTCCGTTTGGTTAATTATATAAATGGACATAAACAGAGGCCACGTTTATTCAATTGTGTTTGTGAACGTTTGGTAATGTATTCATTTGTCTTTTTTCGTTTAAGTTCGTTCATGTCCGTTTGCTTATGTTTGGTCATTAAAGATATTTTTATTTTAGATATTTATTGTAAAATGTCAAGTATATTTGGCTAATTTTGTTTAAGTATTTAACCTTATATTTATTTTGGTTGATTATGTCAAATGCTTGATTTATGGAATGTTGACTTTTATATTTGATCTGAGTATATATGTTTGTTTATGCAATTTACGAACATGAACCGGAAGTTTCATATGGATTGTCTGATAAATGTTTGAAAAAAAAAGAAACAATATCTTTGTTGGTCCATTTGGTTCGCTTACAGCTCTACACAGGGTTATTCAGTTCGCGCCCATAATTTTATAAAACACATGTTTTAAGTTATTTTCAATAACTATAAGTTTATTTTTTCTTCGGGAATGGATTATCAACTGCAGAAAAACTAGTATCCTTCCTTGACATATCACCAGATGAAGCCCAAAATCCAAATCACTCGAGAAAAAAGTGCTTTTCGTTTCCGCATTAATAGTTTTAGGAGTTGCAACATACATCAAGAATATCTTTGAAGATGTCAGAAATGGGTGAGTATTATTAATATTATCTCATATGCTATTTTTTTTAATTAAGTAAACAAAAAACCAAAATTTAACACCCTTAACAACACTAGGTGGATCCTACTGGAGGCACTTGACAAAGTATTACCATGAATTGTTGGCTGGAAAATTGCAAACAAACCACATATCAAGATTCCATTCACGAAAGTAGAAAACTTTAACCAAGTTGTTAAAATTGATAAACAGTTGCAGTTAGGCCTGTTCATGAGCCAAGCCGAACCCGAGCCAAGGCCAGCTCGAGCTCGATAATAATTCGAGCGGCTCTGCTCGAGCTCGAATCTTAATCGAGCCAAAAATACGAGCTCAAGCTCAGCTCGTTTTTAAATCGAGCCGGCTCGGCTCGATTTGGCTCGATTTTACCTGTAATAACACCATTGAAAACAAAAAAAGTTCAACACGTCTAAATCAAACCAAATACAAAATGTCTAAATCAACCCAAATACAAAATGTCTAAATCAAACCAAATAAGTTCAAAAGCAAGGCCCGCAACAACTCGCGCTTCAACACGTGTAAATCATTAAATACAAAACGTCTAAATCAAACCAAATACAAAACGTCTAAATCAAACCAAATAAGTTCAAAAGCAAGGCCCGCAACAACTCGCACTTCCACAATTCCAAACTTCCACAGCTCCCGCATTAAACGTCTAGTGTTCTGTTATAAAAATAAACTAAAAATATGAAAGGGATAAGCTTAGATAAAGTAAAAATAATCAATAAATACCTTGTCACTTGGTTGTAAGATCATTTGTTGGTATCTCTATCTCCAAATTTTCTTCATCTTTTGCAGATTGCTACAAATAAAAATAATACAATTGTTAATACAAAAATTAAATAGGTGTAAATGCACAAAAATGTGAATATAAGCTTACGTATAGTGTTTGCAAGGTTACTTTAGAGGGCCCCTTTATCCAATCACCTCCACATACAAGTGATTCCACCGTATCTTTCTTGAGAGAGCTGCAATAATCATCCAAAATACGACCCCCTGCACTAAAAGCAGATTCTTATGCGACAGTAGTAATTAGAATGGAAAAAATATCACGAGCCATTTTGCTTAAAATACGATACTTAGAGGAACTTTGACTCCACCAAATCAGCACATCAAATTCTTTCTCCAAACCTATGTAATTGGGTTCTTCTAAATATACATCAAGTTCAAGTTTTTGTGAACTCTCAACGGGTTTAGAAATGAGATTGGCAAAAAAGTCATCTTCTTGATTAGCTTCATGGGTAGAGGATGAAGGGGTCATTGAGCTAATTGTGGCAGCCCTAGCCACCATGAAATTGTTACCATACTTCTCAAAAAGAAACTTTAGCTTTTCAGTCACATCTTCAGCTCGACTGTTCAACTCGTTAGATGGATACAACTGCTTAAAAGTCCAATTAACTGACACCATTTTAAAGCGTGGATCTAAAATAGATGCAATAGACATAAGCACCCCGATTTCCCCCCAATGCTTCTCAACTTCACATACATCGGCACACTCATACTTTTGAAAAACTTATCATCTGATGCAAATAAACTACTTATTTTTTTTTCACTTTGAAAAGTTCAATAAAAAAATAAATTTGATGTTGGATATGAAGTGCCCGAAAACAGATTAGTAGCATGTAAAAACACTTGAAGCACCTCACAAACTTTCTCAGCTCTAGTCCACTCGTCATCCGTGGGGGTCCATTCAAAATTTTGATCTCTCAACACATAACCTTGAAAGGCTCTTTTGTAGTAAATAGCCTATTCAAGCATGCGGTGTGTTGAGTTCCACCTAGTTTTTACGTCAGTACATAAAGACCGACGAGTATTGATACCAAGTGTTGTTTCTACTTCACCAAATTTTAATAAACGACCTGGAGACTTTTTTAAAATATTTTACACCTTCCCTAATTTTAACAATACACAAATCAATAGTTGCTAAACCGTCTTGCACCACCAAATTCAATATATGAGCACAACACCGAATATGAAAAAATAGCCCCTCAAAATATAACTTTCCTTTCCCTTGAAAGTTATTTTTTTAAAACATGGTTGCCCTATCATTGTTGGAGGCATTATCGAGAGTAATTGTACCAATTTTGTTTTGAATTCCCCATTTAATTAGACACTCTATGATACCATCCGATATAACCTCACCACTATGAGGTGGTTCTTGCTCATTAAAACCAATTATAACTTTCCTCAATTTCCAATCAGAATCTATAAAGTGGGTTGTCAAACACATGTACCCTACAGTTTGATTTGATGTCCAAAAGAGAAGTGCAATTTCTAGGTCACGTGATAAATCCTGAAGGGATTACCGTGGATCCAACTAAGATTGAGGCAATAACAAATTGGAAGACTCCACGGAATCCGACTGATATACGAAGCTTCCTAGGGTTAGCTGGCTACTATATGAGATTTATCGAAGGCTTCTCCAAGATAGCCGAACCGTTGACCGGTATGACCTGAAAGTCGATAGTATTCGTTGGGGTAAGTTTCAAGAAGAAGCTTTTGAGGAATTAAAGAAAAGACTCACGCAAGCTCCAATTCTTGCTCTACCCGATTGTGACGAGGATTTGGTTGTTTGTACAGATGCTTCGCATCGTGGGTTAGGTTGCGTGTTGATGCAACGAGGAAAGGTTATAGCCTACGCGTCTAGACAGTTGAAAGTCCATGAGAGTACTTATCCGACGCATGATTTAGAGCTAGAAGCAGTAGTGCACGCTCTCAAGATATGGAGACACTATCTGTATGGTACTAAGTGTACCATTTACACAGATCACAAGAGTTTAAAGTACTTCTTCGGGCAGAAAGAGCTGAACATGAGGCAGAGAAGATGGCTAGAGTTGATAAAGGATTACGACTGCGACGTTAAGTACTATCCTTGTAAAGCTAATGTGGTCGCCGATGCGCTAAGTCGTAAGAATGAGGAAGTCATTGCAACAGTGAAGTCATACCAGTTGATTATGAATTCAAGTCTTTTTGAAGAAATCGTCAAGGTGCAGTCAGAAGTGCCGGTAGATGAAGGGCTAGTAAAGAAAGAAAGGATTTTCGGTCAGCAAAACGAGTTGATGGAGAACATTCATGGTGTTAAGACCAGGCTTGACCGTATGTGGATCCCACGTCATGGAGATCTCAGAGGTCGAATCTTAGATGAATCTCATAAGTCATGGTATTCAATTCATCCAGGAACCACGAAGATGTACCAAGATTTGAAAATGGACTACTGGTGGCCAGGAATGAAGAACGATGTAATAGATTATGTCGGTAAGTGTTTAACTTGTTTACAAGTCAAAGCAGAGAACCAGAAGCCTTATGGGAAGATGCAACCTTTGGAGATACCAGAATGGAAATGAGAACACATCAACATGGATTTCATAACTAAGCTACCTCGTACAGCTAAGCATCATGAGTGCTCACTTTTTGCCTATACGAGAGGCTATCTCATCAGAAACGTTAGCAAGCTTGTTCATAAAAGAGGTTGTGTCTAAGCATGGGGTACCGTTGTCGATCGTGTCTGATAGATATACTTGGTTCACTTCGAGATTCTGGAAGAAGTTCCATGAAGCTAAAGGAACTAGATTGGACATCAGTATGGCGTATCATCCTCAAACAGATGTACAGTCTGAAAGGACAATCCACACCCTTGAGGATATGCTACGTGCTTGTGCTTTAGACTTTGGAGGAAGTTGGGATGCTCATCTGCATCTGGCAGAGTTCTCCTATAACAACAGCTACCATTCGAGTAATGGTATGCCACCATTCGAGATGCTTTACGGTAGACAATGTAGAACCTCGGTATGTTGGGGAGAGATTGGTCAGAAAGAGATGGGAAGTTTAGAAGTTGTGCAAGAAACTTTTTCAAAGTTCGATCAGATCAAAGCAATAATGAAAGCTGCTCAAGATTGTCAGAAGTCCTATGCTGATAAGCAGCGACGACCAATCGAGTTTAACGTTGGTGACAATGTGATGCTCAAGGTCTCGCCTTGTAAGGGGATTATTCGTTTTAGGAAGAGAGGAAAGCTGAGTCCAAGGTACATTGGACCATTTAAGATCATAGATCGTGTGGGTGAAGTGGCTTATAAGCTAGATTTACCCGAAGAGTTTGAAGGAATTCGCTTTACTATTCATGTCTCTCATCTGAGAAAATGCCTAGCCGATGACACGTCTCATGTTCCATTAATGGACATTGAGGTCGATGAACAGTTGAACTACATTGAGCAACCAATCAAGATAGTTGATCGCAAGGAAAAGAAACTCCGACACAAGGTTATATCCTTAGTGAAAGTGATATGGAAACATCGCAAGGGATCGGATGCTACTTGGGAAGTTGAAGAAGAGACGCGCAAGTTCTATCCTGATTTGTTTTAGTAATAGTTAGGTTTCGGGGACGAAACATCTTTAAGGAGGGAAGACTTGTAACATCCCGTTTTCTAGTTTCGGTTAATAAAATGAGAATATGAGTTATTATGAGTCGGGCTAGTGTTGGGTAAAATGGACATGGGTTATGGACTTGGGTCATGTAGGAAAGAAGGAAAAGACCATGGGCTTAAGCCCATGATCCATAATTATATAAACCTTAATTACCTATTTTTCATTCATTTACACATATTCAATACACCACCAAAACACACGCTTAGCTCTCTCTCATCTTGCTTTATCTCTCTAGCCGAAATCACCAAGGAAAACCGATCCCGATCCAAGGTATGATAGTATGTTATTGTATGAACTCAAACTCGTTAGATTTAGTAGCGAAACGACGAGCCGACACTTTTAAGCCGTTAAAGTCTTGAGATCCGAGTGGAATCAGGTATAAACCGAACCAAGAATGGGCTTAGGGATCACCCTAGCTCAGATCTAGATCGAACAGGGCGAAAAACAGTGAAAATGGCACAGAAACCCGTGGTTTTCCGGCGACGACGGCGCCGGAAAGGCGGCGGGTACGAGGAAGGGAATGTCAGAGAATGTTTCTGACATTCTCTGACCTAACCCTTTTCGCTAACGGAGAGTTAACGAACTAGGGGTAATTCGTTAGTGGATTCGTTAAGGGAAGCTTAACGAACTAGCCTTAGTTCGCGTCCAGATTCGTTAGGGGAAAAGGATGACGAATTAACCTCAATTCGTTATAGTCATTCGTTAAAGGAGATAATGAATTAGAAGGTTCAATTTCTTACAGAGGGGTCATTCGTTATAGGGTTCAATTCGTCAAGGACCAGTTCGTTATATAGTCTGATTCGTTACAAGGACCAGTTCGTTATAATTATAAAGTAACGAATGGGCCATTCATTATGAACCCAATTCGTTAAGAACCAAGTAACGAACTAGAAGTGTCATAAATGACAAGAACAATCCCTGGACTTAGAAAAGAATGATAAAATTACCTAATAGCCCTTGGACTTTGATAATTGATAAAAGATACCTTTAAAGGTTAATGAGTAACGATTAACTAACCGGTAAAGGTTCAATGAAGTAAAATCAGCTTAGACGCTTGAGATTAGTTAAGAAAACGATAAGAAGAGCTAGAACCGTATTTAATATATGTAATGATTATACAGTTAGTCGTGCACAGCTCAAGAAGGGAATAACTGTAAACGGCGAACGTAATCGCGTGCAGGTGAGTTTCTAGCCCCACTTCCTTGTTATGTTTTCGGGGTTGTGTGCATACTCGATGTGATAATTAATACACTTACCCTAAGTGGTAAGTGTATGCCTTGTATGATTCATGTATGATGATTGCTTGACGGGGCGTGAACGATCTTCGGATATTGCATGTACTGCCAGGTGGTAGTTAAAGATATGATTGATATATATATATATATATGATGTATGTATGTTATATTGATGTTAAATGAACGATCTTCGGATATTGCATGTATTGTCAAGGGGTAGTTTAAAGAGATGGTTGATATATATACGATGTATGAGTGATGTATGAACGTACATAAGTGATAGTTATGAATAGGGAACCGACCCTAATAATGTCGGCGAATGTAAGGAACCGACCCTAATAATGTCGGCGAATGTATGGAACCGACCCTAAAAATGTCGCGAATGTAGGGAACCGACCCTAATAATGTCGGCGAATGTAGGGTACCGACCCTAATAATATCGGCGAAGGTTATATGGCAGAATGTGTAACACCCCGTAACCGCAGCGGAAACGTACACGGGATGCAACAGACACATCTGATATCAACAGCATTGCTTATAAAGAAAATACCACTACATTAATTTATAACATATTACATCGTTGCGAGTTTCATTACTGTCTAGGTGTTACACACATATTTTACCGATAAGACATTAATAAATTCATTACAAAACAAAGAGCAGCAAGCTTCCAACAGGTAGCACAGATAGTTAAGCAAACATCAATCAATCCAACTTGGGCATACCTAGAAAACATGTAAAGAAAACGGGTCAACTACGAATAGTTGGTGAGTTTCACTAATTTAAATAAACACTGACAAATCATTTTAATAATCATTTATTAACAATATAATCATGCTGGGAACTTTGTTACCCCAGAACATTTCCCATATCTTTCTGGGAACTATGTTACCCCAGAACAATAAATACCCCTGGGAACTATGTTACCCCAGAACAATAACAACCCCTGGGAACTATGTTACCCCAGAACAACAATAACCCCTGGGAACTATGTTACCCCAGAATAATAATAACCCCTGGGAACTATGTTACCCCAGAATAATAATAACCCCTGGGAGCTATGTTACCCCAGAACAATAAATACCCCTGGGAACTATGTTACCCCAGAACAATAATAACCCCTGGGAACTATGTTACCCCAGAACAATAATAACCCCTGGGAACTATGTTACCCCAGAATAATAATAACCCCTGGGAACTATGTTACCCCAGAACAACAATAACCCCTGGGAACTATGTTACCCCAGAACAATAATACATTATAAACATTTTATATATTCTATGCATCAGCCCATATATATATAAATGTACAAGTATTTCCATACGATCGGTATGTACTTAAATACTTTAAATAAGACATGTTTTCCGCCCCGGGAAAATATAATTAAGACAATTCATTAAAAGGGGCTCGTGAAAACTCACCTTGTTGTGAGTTGGTGAGTAATTTAAGGAACAGCTACGTGCCTGGATCTGTAATATAATATCTAGCCGTTACTATACAATTCCCATAACTTAAATATGTATAAATCGGTACATCTGGGAACACTGTTAACCCAGTACTGTACTCGATTCGGGGACAATGTTAACCCCGTGACACTTCTAAGGACTCAGATTGTGACATTGCTTAGAGTTTGACAGTCAATTTAGTTAAAGTGATGAAATTATAGCTCGGTTTGACACCCCGTTTGGCCGCGGGGCCCGTTTCCGGTATTTCGGTGTTGGAAACGGTAACATCGGGTACAATTACCCAAATCATCCGAATTATTTTCGGATGATTTATTTTTACTTAATTTACTTAGATTTATGAAAATGGTCTATTTTAAAGTTTTTCGTGTACCAGTCAGCTCGCTTATGCGAACTTTGCCGGTTTACACGTTTTAAGCTTTAACTAATTGTTTTTATGTTCATTTTAGCACAAATAATTACCCGTTTAGTCTCGGGTCTTGAAATTTTGCTCAAAACTTATTTTGACAGAAAGAACATTTTATAAAATTTTCCAGATTTATTTTCCTATATTTGCATTTATTTACCTATTTTTAAATCTCATTAAAATACTAAATATGTCAAAAATACCAAAACACTTTAGAAAAATACCAAATTTTTCTGGGATGATCCTTGTCATCCTCATAACTTTCTGGAATTTTTCCAGATTTATTTTCGTAAATTTACATATATTTATCTATTTTCAAATCTTATTAAAATACTAAATATGTCAAAAATACCAAAACACTTTAGAAAAATACCAAATTTTTCTGGGATGATCCTTGTCATCCTCATAACTTTCTGGAATTTTTCCAGATTTATTTTCGTAAATTTACATATATTTATCTATTTTCAAATCTTATTAAAATACTAAATATGTCAAAAATACCAAAACACTTTAGAAAAATACCAAATTTTTCTGGGATGATCCTTTTCATCCTCATAACTTTCTGGAATTTTTTCCAGATTTTAAAACTCATTTTTCAAGCCCTTTTCACCCAAAACCGAGCTAGAAAGCCCTAGAACTCGTTTCACCGAAAAGCCTACTTAGACTTTTCCAACTGAGCTCAAATTTTGTGGGTGACTTTTATATGTGATAAAAAGCTTATCTTAAATTTTCCAGAATTTTTCATCATGTTTTGCTATTTTTCACTATTTTTGGCCAAAACCGAGCATTAAATTCACCAAATATTCATATTTTATCCAAAAATTACCAAAAATTCACAGATCTCATATTTTCATGTGTAGATCATCTCTGTGAAATTTCGTGACCCGACTCTAAGCACACGAAAATCTGTCCAAATTTCTCATACACACGAAAACCGAACTCTTTTGTGTTTTCTAGCTTTTGATCGCAAGGATCTCGGTTTCTAGCCTTTGCTAGCCGCTAGATACAACACTTACAAGCACAATAACACAATACCAAGCAAACTATACCAACAATCAAACCATTTCTTTCATAGTGTCGGTTTTTATGTAAAAACAAAGATTCTAACCGTAAAAATCTATTCTAAACACTTTTAACTAATTACTTGGATCAAGATCCTTTGTATAACTTGTATACATCCTTTGATCACACAAGAACCGGTTCCATCTCGGGTTTTCACCCATATGTCACTTGGAACCCTTTTGTTCTTGCAAAAATAACTCAAACTAAGTAAATAACATCAAAGATTATGCAATATAACATGCTTATACCTTCAAAATCTTGGTTTGGATCAAGGGTTTTGAATGAATGTTGAAAGGATTTGAGAGATTTGAGAGTGTTTATTGTTGAAATGTGTTAAAAAAAAAAGAAATGAATGATAATAATAATAATAAGGGCCGATCGGTCCCAAGGGTGGATGGGGGTGGGCCCCACACATCAATTCTAAGCCACATATTCGGATTACGCAATCCGGATAATGTTGTGGATAATCTGGCTCAGTTCGTTTCTCGTTTAAACTCGTATTTCGGCTTGAAACGAAATTAAAATGGTCGTTTTTCGGGTCAAAATAAAAATTTACATAAAACCGACTTAAAAACTTTAAAAACTTAAACCATGACATTAAAACATCATATTATTAATAATTACGCATCTTTTTCGGCTTGATTGATCGTCTCTTGCTTGGTTTGGTGTTAAAGGTTTCGTTTAGCGTACCGATATACCATTAAATCGAAATCCTTTTTCTGTGCTATAATTTACTTATCCCGAAGCATTAATACCTCGTAAATATCACTAAACATTATATACTTCGTCTATAATGTAATTCCCGATTCGTTCGGGTTTCAATAACCGATCAATGATTGATTGTAATCCCAATACGATTCACTATATAATTGAGTATGATTCATACTGTGAACCATATATATTCGTGTCAATGTGCTATAACTCATATAATCAATATTAAATAACACGTAAATAGTATATTCCGGCTAGGGTATACCTGGATTTGCCGGAATCGTTACAGAATGCTCTTTAAAACGTATGTGTATGAATGAAAGTATGTGTGTAAGTATGAAAGAAAGATTGAAAGTACGTATGTATGTAAGTATGTAGGTAAACATGAAGGTATGTACCTTCGGGTGCATATGTAAGTATGTGAATGTAATGTATGTCGTTTGTTTAACTAGAACTCACTCAGCGTAACTGACTTTTAGTATGCACGCAGGTTAACAGATTGAGACAGCTGGTTTGAGCAGGACACATGGCAAGATTGAAGAGGCTTGCATCTGAAGATATGTCATGATGTTTTGATATCACTAGTTAACCTTTCAAAGGTTTTGCAGCAAGAAAACTGGTTATTAAACATGTTAATTAAATATGAAAAAGATTTAATAGAGAAAGGAGGAACGCTCATGAGCCATTTCAGGGTAGCTACGGTTAATGAAGAACCAAATCCTCTGCATAAGCAAGCTTCTTTAAGATCCTGAGGGATGGGATTGATCTCCATCCTTTCACGATATTGAGCAACATGTTCTTCGGGATCTATATGCCTATCATATAACTTCATATTTGGATCCTGGAACCGTTTCGAGATTTCAAGATCACAAATGGGAGATGCGAATCTTGAAATCTTGTGACTGCTGGGAGCTGCTTCGGGTATTGGTTGAACTATTCCACGAATGCTAGAGATCAAGTCCCTTAGCTTTTGTAGCTCCTTTTGCATTGCTGAATTTATTCCAATATCATACAAAGTTTCAGTATTAGTCACAAGACTAGTATTATTATAACAAATGTTACCAGTGTCGGGATTTCTGACTGAGGATCCTGCAATAGTGCTGAGGTCTCTTGTAGTTGTGATCTTGGTGGAAGGAGTTGATCCAGGTATTCCAATTGCTGATATCATAGGCAAGAAATTATCATATTGATTTCATGAGGATCCCTAAGGTCCAAAATTCAAACTCTTGGGCTACAGCAGAATGGTCGATTATGCTACTGGTTTCTTCCCTTGTGACCAGATATCTTGGAGTTCCCTTATGAAAGAATTATTAGTTGGCTTTTGTTGCTACATGTGATATTTCATCTACAACGATATACCAAATATCTCATCGTTGGACATAAGGGCAGGTATTGTAGTGGAGGATCTTGGTCTTTGAAATCCTTGAGCATGAGCAGATCCTTTTGATCCTGGGATGGGCATCCCATGATGTTTGTCTTTTTTCTGAACAGCGGGTGGAGGAGGAAGCGGCTGTGAACCTCTAGAGACTAAGGATGGAATTGGAGAAGAGGTTGGATTTGATTGAGAAGCCATTTATAGATTGAGCTTGAATGCATTGTCACTGTAAATAAATTTTTTGAATGAAAAACACCACTTGCCCCACGGTGGGCGCCATACTATTTTGGTCAAAAATTACCTAAGCAATTTAGTGGTCAAACTTTGTAATTGAGGTAGCGTGTTCTTCACAATATTGCAAGTGTGGGTGTAAAGAAGTAAATGAATCGACGATTTAGCGAGAAAAAACCGTAAATCCATAGAAGGTTCTACGGCAAAAAACCTCGGGAAGGAAAAACTATCCGCCTGCCTCAGATTTATTAATAAGAAAAAGGTGTTACAATTGAAGAACTAGTGATGAACAAGTCTAGAGCACATAGAGTGCTAGTGTAGTGTGAGTAGTTGTAAGTGTCCTATGTTGGTCATCATAGCCTCATCATGTAGTAAAAATGATTATCTAGACAATAAAAGCTATTAACTGTCTTCAAGAGTGTCGTTGGACCAATTCTGCTTTGTCTCCACGCCATGTTTGATCAAGTAACGAGCTACTAGCCGTTGGTAGCAATTAATGGGTTGTTTCAATTGAGATATTCATCACAATCATAACGGAAACAAGGATCCCGACCATAAACACTCTTTTAATGCAATCATTAACCGTCGCGGTTACAAGACTTGTTCAAGACGTTTGACCAAACATTTAATGAACCTCTAATGTCAATTAAGTATTTAATGACAACCTGCAAAATTTTATAGCCATTAATAAACAAAATAACAGGCTGAGGATATCGAACCTATTTGGAATCTGTGCTAGCAAGATACTGATACTCAGGATCCTTAAGCGAGATTTAACCCACAACAAGTACGTTTTTTATTATTTGTATATATTTTGAACCAATAAAAACTTAACGAGCCTAAGTTCGGCTGGAGCTCGTGTAATACCTTAAGCAAGCTAAAGCTCTGCTCGAGCTCGATTGTGCAATGTAAAATCAATACACAGAATTAAGTCCAAAAGAGGAAAAACTTAAAAATACACAAGGCTCGGGCTCGATAGCTAAACGAGCTTTATTTGAGGTTCTACTTGTTTCGAGCTTTTTAACGATCCGATCTCGAGTTGCTTATGAGCAGATCGAATCAATTGCACCCTTAAAACTATGCTATTAATATGCTACTTGGTTACTTGGTTTTCAGTTGGTGGCCATTAGTCAATGCGTGATAATTGGTTTTCATATTATAAAACTAGTAATTTGGTAGATCTCATTCAGTTGTGTCAACAATTCGGATCAGGTTCCATTTGTCATCACAACCAAACTACAAGGTCTAGTAATTACTGCCCAATAAACTTAAAAAAGTCCATGACTAGTGTGTTATCAAATTACCTGAACCTAAAGTGAATCACTATTTTCACATAATTATTTACAAACTCATAAAGTAATTGTGTTTCTTTCAAATCATCTTTCAAATTTGCTCGACATCGGCTGCCCGCCTATTTAAATTGTTCTCAAGTCATGAGTCAAACTTTCACTTCCACTAATTCCCTGTGGAGACGACCTTATTTACCCGTACTAGTTATAGGTATTTAAGTGATTACAAATACTTGTTTTTATTAGAGCAAGACATTTACATAAAATTGTGTTTTGCTACGTGTCGACACGTGGTGTGTCATCAATGTAACACCACGTAAATACCAATTATAAACCTTAAGCTAAATATGCTAACTCTTAAAGTATAGGGACTTAAAATAGAAATTCTGAAAATTTCAACCCATTGCGATACGCGACGGGACAACCATAGACCCATCGCGAACGTTATGGACTTACACACAAGTCGATACCTGGGCAGCTTCGCGATACGTGATGACCAAACCCATAGGAGTATCGCGTCACGCGATGACCCTATTAAGCAACCGGGTACACGTGTCCAACCACGTGTCAACACATGGTACGTTTTACAGGCCACGTTTCAACACGTGGCATTCTCACATAAATAGGAGGCTACAGGATTGAACACCATTTATCCCAAAACATCTTCATTTTAAACACGCAAAGCCTAGGGAAGCGTGCCTGATTGCTACGACAAACCGACGTTCCATTTTATCGAATTATGAGCAAGTATCTAAGTCCCAAACGTGTTACCAATCATCTAAGCGTGTTTATATCAAGATCCTACTCATCAAGATTTCACTTTTTTCTTGTTATTAGTATTCCGAGTACTCACATTAAGGTAGAAATTATGTTTAAGTTATTCAAGTTATATCTTAGACATTAGAAGAGACTATGTCCTCTAACCTTGAAAATATTTTAAACCATTCATATAGGGTTTTCATAAACATTACTTCTTAACGAAGTAATGTTAACAAAGTTATATTTTGACAGGCATGTAGTAACTGTAAGGGGAATATCAGTAATGAATTTCTTGTCAAAGGAAAGTAATTCGTATAAATCCCAATCAACCGCATGACATGTTTACTTACCTGGAGAAACTCACCAACGTCTGATAACCTATTAAGTCAAAGCATGCTATATCAAACATCACATTAGAACAGGTATTTTCATTTAAAGACAAAGTTGAAACTTTATCAAGGTTAAGCTTAAGGGCAACAACTTAATAAAGAAACACCATCCAAATATTTATAAGAACCTATTTATGTATAGGTTAATGTCATTCTCATTCACAATCAAGAAGGTTTTCAAACGCATAGCAACGATACAGGTGAATACGTTAAACCTTTACAAATAGTTAAAACATATTTATACTCTATAAGATGAACATAGTGTTTATCTTAAAGAGTCAGTCAAACGTTTACATGAGATTATGTGATCTCTAAAATGTTATAATACAAGATAGAAAATAAAAGCAATTCAGAACGATTACACATGTGTCTGGATCCATACATAACTATCTAGCCTAAACAGTTAAAGTCTATGTGGTCGTGGGCTAACAATCATAATTATTTCTCCATTAGGGGCTACGTGGCTCGGGGAACACTTTTGTGCGTAGGGTAGTGGCAAAAATCCCAGGAATGAAAGACTTTCCGCTGAGTTTGTATAGAAAACTATATTTGTATTGTAACTGTATTTATATATTTTTAGAGTCATACGTATTCAGTAACGCATAGCGGACGTATTTTTCCCACCCATAGAAGGTAACTAAGTATTAGTAAGCAATAGCAAGGATTGGAGTCATCATGAAGATAAAAGTGTGGCTTAGTTTTTGATAATGAAATCCTTGTAATATAAACAATTATTTTGTAAACGAATACTTGGGTATTTAATTCCTAAGTAAATTTTCAATGCAAATTAATATTTTAATCAACCTAAAGTCTTTCGCTAAAATCAACCCATAAACTCTGATATATTTAAAAAAACAGGTAGCAACTTGTGGTCACACTTCTAGGCCCTAAGTCGGGGTGTGACAGGTTGGTATCAGAGTCATCGGTTTCAGCGAATTAGGTATTAAAATTAGTACCTAAGCTTTAACCTTAAAGTTATTATTATTAATTTGTATGGATAGGATATGATTGGTAATCTTCCTATCCCTAAATGTAACTAGTGCAGATGTCTTATATAAACCATCTTGGTCATAGACGCCGAGTAGCTATACGATCTAAGCCAACACCTATTCGCGAACCATCCGACATGAAAAGCAACAATAGTTATTATAACAACTTCTTTGGTCAAAACCAACCGATAATTCCGGTGCTACCCTATGGGAGTCAACCAGTTTATCTCCCGATAAGTCAACAAATGCCAATCGAAATATCCGATGACACTACCGAAAATATTCCAAAATATCATTCGTTAGAAATCCTACCATATCATCCTTCCGAAGAACTTAAAGTTCAACGTAGGTTCAAACAAGATACTAGTTAAGATTCATCAAGCTAGATGGATTGTTATTCTGATCATAGAGAATGGCATTTTGGATCACCACCACCAAATTATCAATACCAGGCTCCTCAAACTATAGCAGTACCTAGTCAAAAACTAAAAATGAGGGTTATTATACCCTATGAGAAGATACCATTTCAAATGCCGATGAATGATCCCTTGAAACCAGAGGAAGAACAGGAAGAAGAAGATGAGGAAAATGAAAATCCTCATTTTCCACCATATGTAGGACCGATACCCACAATTTTCGAACAGGATAATGAAATTCGGGAAGAAGCTAACCTTATCGAGGAATTATATACCAATATTATTCCCAATGAGGAAATACATGCCTATGTTGCAAACCCGCATCTGTACCCAAGGGACAATGCATATCTCTTCCCGGCTACATCCGCACATACAAGATATCCTAACCCACCAAATGCGGTGATGGACGAGCAGAGGAATGAGAAAGTTGACAAGAAGAAAGTAGGGAAAAAAATTATCCAAAAGTGTGATAAAATGAAATGTCTTGTTAAGAAATGGATTATGGATTAAGGATTATGGATAACTTAGTGATTAAGAATCATTGTTTGATGTTGTGTTTTCTTCTTGTATCATAAATTATGTAACATAATATAGTGTGTTTTCCTTTAATTAAAACCTTGTATTATTCATTCACAGTATGCCTGGAAAAGAGAAAGCCAACAGCGATCCTAAAATCCAAGTTAACAAGAAGGAAAAATATATTGAAGAAAACATTCAAGCGATAGCAAAAGAATATGTTCTTAGTATTTGTGACTTCATTAAATAATCCGTAAACCCACTTATTGACCTTATTAAAAATGATCCAAGTAGGAGTACTTCACATTCTAACAAAAGACTTAGTCAATGTAAAAGTAAAACAGTAAATTCAAAAAGAGAAACTGAAAGGAAAGAATCGGAAAAGAAAGAAGAAGAAAGTTATCATAGCTCGACTGCTAAAAATGAACTTTGGGATAAAACTAGGAAACTTAAATTCAAGAGGGTTGTGATTTCAAAGTTTACAAAGTATATAAACTGAAAGAATTTCATGGTGATAAAGTAGCAATTGTTACCCCCCGTTGGTTGGAGGAAATGGAATTGATTGTAGTTATTAGTAAGTGCACAGAAAGAGAGAAGGTCCAGTATACCTCCCAGATGTTCAAGGGAGAGGCGTTAGAATGGTGGAATACCCTTATTGAGGTTAAGGGTAGGGAGAATTTGTACAATCTAGAATGTAAAACTTTCAAGGAAATGATTTTGAAGAAATATTGTCCAATCCACGAAGTAGATCAGATCCAAACAAAGTTGTGGAACCACAAAGTCATAGGAACGAATCTCAAGGAACAACACCAAATTTCTTGAAGACTGTAGAATCGTTCCACACCTAGTCACTCTTGAATTCAACAAAGTAACTCATTACATCTACGGATTACCAATAGAGATACATGATTTGGTCCGTTCTCACATGCCATCTACAACGGAATCCACTATGAAGTTAGCTGGGTATTTGATGGATAGTACGATCTGAAATAAAGACGAGATGAAGAAATATGATGGAAGGCAGTCTGTTGGAGAAAAAGTGAGGAAAGTTGAGAACAAGGAGGAGGGAACATTTATGTACAACCGTTCGATTTGCAAGACTTGTGGTAGGAGGCATCATGGTAAGTGTCTACGACCATCTAACACTATAACGTGTAACTTCTGCAAGAAGATGGGTCACATCAAAACTGACCTCAAAAGAAAGTCATTTGTTTGTTTTGACTGTGGAGAGAAGGGGCACTTTAGTACCGAGTGTCCGAAAAAGAAAACAACAACAACAGCTACTGGTGCAAGTGGTAACGGTGTCAAGACTGATGCCAAGAAAGGAAATGCTCGTGTCTTCTTTCTTGATACACAGAAGGTTGCGGATACACCGAACGTGATCACCGGTACGTTTCTTATTAATAATGTTTATGCTCGAGATTTGTTTGACTCAGGTGCTAACCAGAGTTTCATAGATTATGAATTTTGTAGTCTATTAAATGAACCTCTAGTTATTAGATAATCATTACTAAGTATAAACCGCTGATGGGAATTTGATTAGAATAACTGAAGCTTAAGTAATGCAACCATTTCTTTTGTCAATTACGTCATACCTGTATGATTGTTACCCATGACATTGGCAGGTTTGGATGTAGTCTTAGGCATGGATTGGTTATCAACTAATCAAGCTTGTATCATATGTAATGATAAGGCAATAGAAATCCGAACGCCCAATAACAAAACCATTCGTATAACTGGAGATAAATGTTGGTACATGTGTGTCAGTAGTTCATAGTCTAGCATTTGTGATCGAGTCTGTAATGTAATTATGTTTTGATTGTGTTTATTTGTGTAATACGCGAAGTTGTCAACAAGTTCGCTATGGCGAACTTGTTGAATCAGCGAAGTTATTGACAACTTCGCCTGTGGCGAAGTTGTCGTTTATATATACTGTTCAGCAGAACAGTTTATGTGTTGGTCGTTTAGGTTTTTGCTTCAGTTGTTCAGTGAACGTGTTTCGTGTCATAGTCTGTAACAGTGACCTCGGGTCACGTGTTTGTTATCAATATAACGTGGTTGGTTTATTGCTTGTGTGTTCTATCTCTACATACTCCACACTCGTATCTACCTACGCAGGGATTCTGCACCTGCGTTGTTAGCGAAATCTCGTGTACGATCCGATCAGGAACCTACAATAAAGAAGCGGGAAAAGTTGGAATAATTTTGAAAATAAAATCAAGTCGTTTCTTAGGTAAGGGATGCCTCGCATTCATGGCCTATGTAAACTAAGAACCCGAACCCAAAAAGAGGGAAGAAGTGCCAGTTGTATCCGAATTTAAAGAGGTCTTTCCCGACGAGTTACCAGGAATCCTGATGACCGTCGTTTGAGTAAATCAAAAACCTAGTTAAACAATATAGATAGGATAAGTAAGGTATTGTATCCACCAGGAGTATGTGGTCAATGTATTTGTGTAACAGATTTCTAATTATGAAGTGACTGGTTTTTAGTGCTGATCACACAAGCAACTAAAGTGAGTTTAGAGAATTAAGCAAACAAACAAGTAAACGAGTTTCAATCAATTAACAAAGCAAATCACACCCGGGACTTCAAGTAGGTAACTTACAGTAATCTCATGCAACCTAACTGATTAATCATTAACGGTTAACTACAGACTGATCAACTAGACAAAACCTTAGGCAACAATAATTACTTTACACACGACACTGGTTATCAAACGGTCCCTGCCAGTGTGACTCAGTTAAGGACAATTATAAGCTTTGTCGTATTCAACCTAATCAAACAACCCTATGATCAATTATTATAGCAACTGGTAACTAATCGTTCAGATCAACGTAAACCTAAACCGATTGAACACACAGAAATACTAAACATCAATAGTCATAGATTAACCATAAACAGTTATACATAAATGTTCTTAGTCACATGAGGAAACTGAAATTGTTACAAACTTTACATCCCAGGTATGATTCGGAGAAGACTAGCCGAGCATCGTCATCGATAGATCTTCAATTATGATGAGGAAGGCCATTAGGATTGATCAAGAGATTATTGGTAGCCCTGGAATTCACCCAAAGTCGCCTAATAGCTGCTGTTGGTCGTCAACTCTGATTAGGGTTCGGAAAATAGAAGATATAGGTCAAAATCCGTTTTTTCACGTTTTTTAAGACCATCGCGTATCGCGATTGCCATAGTCCCTACCCGTCGCATACCACGACCTAAGTAAACCTCATATTTGGATTCCTCTCGTCGAGAAACCCAAAATTCATATATTATGGCTCCCGTAACTCATTTTCTAGCTGTGGATATGCTCGTTTTACTTCAAGGTCGCATTTTGTCAACCCAACTTGTTCAGTTTTAGCATTGGCTTATGATTTCTCATCCATACTCTTCCCGAATCCTTGTAACTCTTCCCAAGACATCAAATCATGCTTCGGTCTTCCCGAGATATCATTCCATGCTCGTACAGGTCTCGCATTTAGCATCTTTAACGATCAATTACCTGAAATACAAAAGTACGTATGAAGTACCAAAGTTCTAACAATATACTCAATAAAACTACATAATTAATACACTAATATATATACAAAATACCCGACCATCACATCCCCACACTTATCTTTTGCTTTCCCTCAAGCAAAACTCTAAAGTAAACATTAACCTCCATCATAGGTATGTGAATTATCGCCATTAATACTAGTAAGGTTTAAGGTCATACTTAGTTTCCCAGACTGACACTTTCTAGATTGACATCCCACAAATACGGTTAAGTGCTATAATAAAAACAATAGAGCCGTCCAGACGAGTGTACTTTGTTTCCGGTTAAAGCATACATGTTCATACCCCTCACACTATCAACACTCCTCTCGGTTTAATATTTGGACTAGCAAAAGATGTGCCAGTATATGTCTCTGCCCTCAAATACCAAATATGAGTCACAACTTAATAAGCTTGCAGGCCAGTCTTATTTCCACCCATTACCCACCGGATACATAAAGACTCGGACTAAGGTTTTGCTGGGGCTTAGGTTGGGTGCGGAATAGGCATATTTAGTGACTAAGGTGGATGTAACCCAGTTTACAAATACACAAACAACTAATCAAAAATAAATAGACTGCTAATTACATAACTGAATAAGAACTGACTTTCTTTTTGGCTTTTTGCTGATTTTTTTTTGTAGCTGATAGACAATATACTGAAGCAAATAAATATACAACTCTGATAAACACATATTTACAACTCAACCGAGACATACGTACATTGTGTACTATGCTCAACAACTGACTATATACAACTCGATAACGAACTGGATTTCATCACACAGGGTTAAAATAAAGTGAAGGCCAAGGCTGAAATGGAGTGTAATGTTCAGTTTAATAAATGAAAAGGAATATGGTCCAAATGGGCTCCTAGGGGAATAATGTCGGGTAAGGAAATTTATTTAGTGGGGGGGGTGGGGGGGGGGAAGTGTACGTAAGGGATTTCTAAAGTCCTAATCTCCATACAGGTGGTGGTATTAAGATCTTGATAAGCATGTGACAAGCAAGTTCTAACAATGTAAAACATACTGGTTTCCCTCAATCAATGGTGTAAGACATGTTTTATATCTATTACATAGTATGTGTATTAAGTATAGGGGGGCATCTCACAATATGTATGGAATTTTCAAAGAGTGTATTAGTAGCATTTTCAAACAATGGTAACCGTTTTTCACGATCCCCACACTTAATCTCCAATATCCCCTTAGCACAATCAATTACCGCATGTGCTGTGGCAAGGAATGGCCTACCCAATATGACTTGCGGTTGTGTATTATTCTCATGTTTGGCATAGTCAAGTACAAGAAAGTCAACTGGGTAGAAAAATTCCTCCACCTGAACCATTACATTAGTCACCATGCCTCGTGGAAGTGTATGAGTTTGGTCCGCCAACACCACGGTGGTGTTTACCCTTTCTAATGGGCCAAATTCATACTGATCATATAAACTACCAAGCATGATACTAACACATGCTCCAAGATCTAGAAGTGCCCGATCAGTTTTAAATTTCTCAATTTGAATTGATAAAAGTGGCACTCCCGGGTCTTGGAGTTTACTTGAGGTGGTATTGTTCTCCACCTCCTCATCTCGCATGTTGGTCGATTTACCATTTAAACATTTTTCACATGTGCAATTTTCACAAAAGACATTTCATATGTTTTTGGTTCTGATTCATTTAAATTGATTCATTTTGACCGACACTTTCACCACTAAAATCTTCCACCACCCGCTCAACAAACTATGGTGGTGAATCAACTTCAACAACAGAAATTTCAAAATGAGGTAAAAGACTTACAGCGTTGATGTGCACATTGTTTCCCTTCTTGGAGCTTGAGTAGTAATGGTTCGGGTTGACTGTGGTGTCAATCGGGAGTTGGCTCGTGCTCTTCTGTAACTTTGCCACATCTGAAGCGAGCTGACCGACCTGTTTCATCATTGCCTCTGACGACTTATCTCGTAACTCGAACTGTTGCTTCGTTTCAGCTTTATGATCAGTCATAACCTTCCGCAACGCATCCAACATTGAGTGCACCGACTCATCCGAATTTCCCGAGGACCCCCTCTGCTGGTCCTGATTACCCGATGAATTTCCACCCCGGTTACCGTCTCTGTTATACCAACGATTCTGATCATACGAACCTTGCTGCTGCTGATAACCGCCCTTGCGGTAATTACCCTGCGACATGTTCTGGCTCGATCCCTGAAAGTTCGGGTTCAACTATGTAGACGCGTTCCCGTAACAAAAGTTCGGGTGATTCCTCAGGCCCGGGTGATAGGTGTTTGAATTCAACCCTTGACCATTGGAATCCTCGTAAGCATAATTAACTTCCTCGGGTTCATCCTCCTCGTCATCATAAAACTCGGGGCAATTTTCTGCCTTATGCCCGAGCTTACCACAATCTTCACAAACCGGGAATTTCACTACAATTTTCCTGACCTCTTTTTTCTTACTTTTTTTCAACTCAGCCAGTTCACGTTCCAACTCAGTAATTCTTTCAAACTCACTCGCAATTGACTTAACTGACCATGATGAAGTACCCCGTCTTCGTCTTTCAGCTGCTGCTTCAGATTTCGAATCTTCACACATAAACTCTAGAAAATCCCAATCATCTTCCTTAGGCTGATTCAGCAACAGACCATTACACGAGGCCTTAAGATGCTTTCAGTCCTCGTATGTCAACCCATTAACAAAGCACTTTACCAGTTCCCACAGTTCGATTTGGTGATGTGGGCATGTCCTGATCATGTCTTTATACCTGGTAAAAGCTTCATGAAATAACTCACCAGAGAACTGTGAAAAGTTGCGAATGTCTGAATGGGCCTCGGTAGTCTTCGACTGTGAATAAAACTCATTTATAAACACCTGCTGGATCTCGGCTCAATTTCTGATATTGTGCATCGGTAGTGAATTAAACCAGAGTTTTGCTTTTTCTTTTAGAGAAAACTGGAATAATCG
The DNA here is from genome assembly GCF_021521415.1 of Bidens hawaiensis. Lineage (NCBI taxonomy): Eukaryota > Viridiplantae > Streptophyta > Magnoliopsida > Asterales > Asteraceae > Bidens > Bidens hawaiensis. Next base: position 290,333 of record NW_027493118.1, on the reverse strand, counting down.
CAACCGGACTTCATCCTGATCGAACGTACCATCACCAATAGACCCGCAAATAGCCGAAAAATTGGTTAAGTGTGAATACGGGTCTTCTGAAGCCAACCCATGGAAATGAGGAACGATGTTAATGTAAGATGGCCGGGACTTAAAAGTTTGTTGTCCCTGCACTCGTTCTTGTGGGACCAACGGGGATGCTCCGTCCGAGATAGCCGGTCTGAACCGACTGTTAACACCGTGAGCCGGAGCCATAAAATTCCTCCTAATCCCCCCGGGTTTTCCCAAACCGCCCCGGTTAACCGGAATACCACGAACTCCCTCGGGCCGTTCCGCCCGATTCACCCTGTCTCGACCCCTTCCATTTCTGTTAACTGGTTCAGCCTATCTTAGTTTAGCCGGATCTTCTACCTCTTAACCCCGTTTACCATAACCCACATCTTCCTACTCAAAACCTGCGTTCTCGGGCTCAACTGCCCGATTATTTCTAACCCATCTGTCTACCTCATTATCAATCTCCAAACCTTCGTTTTTATTATTATTTTCCCCTTCGTCTTCCTCTTCTGTCGGAACACTTGGTTGAAAATCATCGATATTTATCTGAACTCGGCGGTTGGGGTTATTATTTGGAGCGGATGGTCCGGCTCGGTCAAAGTTGAGGTTTAGGTTTCGTCTTGGGTTTTGGTTTCGGGTTCTGGAAGCATGAGCCGAGTGATTTTTGGTCATTTTGGTTATTGAAGTCTGGTAGGTCAGGTATGTAGGCCGGGTGAACGCGTTAGTTTGTGGGAGTGGGTCTTGGTTTTGGTCATTGTTATGGTTCTGGTTTTCGTGTTGGTTCTGGTTCTGGTTCTGGTCTGCCATTTCTGAATTTCTGTTTTGTACTCGGTTCTGCCGAGCTAACCTCTCTATTTCGGGCTCGTAAATTAACGGAGACTGTCGGCCCGAATGGCGGGTGTGCATAAACCTATAATATGCACAACTAACACAACCCGCATAAAATACAGAAAAATAAAATTTTAACTAAAAATTGAAAACAAAATTAAAACTAAAATAAAAATTAAACACAAAAATCAAATAACACGAAAAACACTAAGCGCACTAACTCCCCGGCAACGGCGCATTTTGATGACCGTCGTTTGAGTCAATCAAAAACCAAGTTAAACTATATAGATAGGATAAGTAAGGTATCGTATCCACCAGGAGTATGTGGTCAATGTATTCGTGTAACAGATTTCTAATTATGAAGTGATTGGTTTTTAGTGCTGATCACACAAGCAATTAAAGTGAGTTTAGAGAATTAAGAAAACAAACAAGTAAACGAGTTTCAATCAATTAACAAAGCAAATCACACCCGGGACTTCAAGTAGGTAACTTACAGTAATCTCATGAAACCTAACAGATTAATCATTAACGGTTAACTACACACTGATAAACTAGACAAAACCTTAGGCAACAATAATTGCTTTACACACGGCACTGGTTATCAAACGGTCCCTGCCAGTGTGACTCAGTTAAGGGAAATTATATGCTTTGTCGTATTCAACCTAATCAAACAACCCTATGATCAATTATTATAGCAACTGTTAACTAATCGTTCAGATCAACGTAAACCTAAACCGATTGAACACACAGAAATACTAAACATCAATAGTCATAGATTAACCATAAACAGTTATACATAAATGTTCTTAGTCACATGAGGAAACTGAAATTGTTACAAACTTTACATCCCAGGTATGATTCGGAGAAGACTAGCTGAGCATCGTCATCGATAGATCTTCAATTATGATGAGTAAGGCCATTAGGATTGATCAAGAGAAGATTGGTTGCCCTGGAATTCACCCAAAATCGCCTAATAGCTGCTGTTGGTCGTCAATTCTGATTAGGGTTCGGAAAATATAAGATATAGGTCAAAATCCGTTTTTTCATATTTTTTAAGACCATCGCGTATTGCGATGGCCATAGACCCTACCCTTCGCGTACAGCGACCTAAGAAAACCTCATATTTGGATTCCTCTCGTCGAGAAACCCAAAATTCATATATTATGGCTCCCGTAACTCATTTTCTAGCTGAGGATATGCTCGTTTTACTTCAAGGTCGCATTTTGTCAACCCATCTTGTTCAGTTTTAGCGTTGGCTTATGATTTCTCATCCATAATTTTCCCGAATCCTTGTAACACTTCCCAAGACATCAAATCATGCTTCAGTCTTCCCGATATATCATTCCATGCTCGTACAGGTCTCGCATTTAGCATCTTTAACGATCAATTACCTGAAATATAAAAGCACGTATGAAGTACCAAAGTTCTAACAATATACTCAATGAAACTACATAACTAATACACTAATATATATACAAAATACCCGACCATCAAATCCCACCAGATAGGTAGGTAGAGTTTATGATCGATTTAATACCTGAAAATTCACCAATAGCCAAATCTCCTTATAGATTAGCACCCACCGAAATGAAGGAGTTGAAGAAACAATTGGATGAGTTGTTAAAAAAAGGATTTATATGACCAAGTTCGTCACCATGGGGAGCTCCGATTCTATTTGTTTAAAAGAAATATGGATCGATAAGAATGTGCATAGATTATCGTGAGCTAAATAAAGTTACAATTAAAAACAAATACCCATTACCAAGGATTGATAATCTGTCACACCCTCAATTTTCGACTAACGGGGTTTTACCATGAGGCGCGTGACATACCAGGATCTAGCCATGTGTCATAACGAACAACCAATTTATAATGGAAAATATTTAAATATTATTGCTCATCATAAATGAGTTAAGTACATTTACAATAAAGTTTTTACATTTGCGGAAATGTATAATTTAAGAAAACACTTAAAAACCCAGAGTGCGTGTCAAGATGCCCAGACATAACATTTCATTGAAGACTCCCAACATAATTCGATGCTTAGTTGGTCCATTCATCCTAGACTCATTTCAACTTCGCACGTGCACCTTAAACATCTGAGAAAGACATGCTAAACCAGGTCAACACAACGGTTGGTGAGTTCACAGGTTTGAGTTTAAAAACAAGTTTGTTAAACAAACCATTTAGTAAGTAAACGTTGTAAGAAATAAAGAATGGATAATGTATGCATTAGTAATACCGCTAGTTAATTACGCTAGCAATCATGTTACATTAGTGTGAGTTCCATTGTGACCGAGGCTGACTTGTTAGTTTTGTTTGCCACCCACGGAGTCTAATATAAGACTAGTGCATATTGCGTTCCTAGTAAATGAAATGCCCGGTGACTCCCTCAACCGAGAGCCCCGAGGTGGTTCGTCAAACCCAGTAGTACTACCTTTCATTACCGAGCTAATGTACAATTGTTAACGGTCCAATGTGCATTGGGGACTTCAGTTTAAGTGCACTATGTACCCATGAGGTATTAAAAAGTCTACAATTATCCAAAAAGTTTGTATGTTGCATGCTTTCCCCCTCAAAAGAAGTAAGTAAAAAGTGGGATAGTGAAACTCACCTCGAATGCGGTTCAAATTGAAAGTCAACTGCTTAAGTCAAGGTTGTTCTAGTGCCTAAATCATACAAGCACTATAAGTATTTGCTAAACGCTTCCTAGAACCCTTAGTATCCAAACAATTCCCTTGTTTATTTGAAGTTTGACCAAAGTTTGACTTTTTGTTGACTTTAACCAAAGTTTGACTTTTGTTGACGTTGACCAAAGGTTGACTTTTGTTGACGTTGACCAAAGTTTGACTTTTCGTTTGACTTTTGACCAAAAGGTCCAAGTCGTTGACCGTTGACTACAAAGTCCAAGTCTCGATGTCCAAAGACTAAAATTTGAGTTTTATTAACCGTTGACCAAAATGTTGACATTTGACCAAAATATTGACCTTTAACCAAAATGTTGACCGACGACCCGTTGATGACTTTTGACCAATATTCTAGACTTAGAATGATTACATGATGTTCCTAGTCACAATTTAATCAAAAATCAAGTAATGTGCACTTAGTCACTTTTCATACAATCGTATGACTAAGTCCAACTTCTATCAGTTTCAACACTTCACAAATAAGACTAACCACTTAGTCAAATAGTTCTAAGTTGACCCATAAAGTAAAAATTCAATTTACCACAATCAATCTATTACAAATTACAATTATTTTCACTAACCAATATGTTGATCATCATTAACAAGTTTTCAATCATCAAAACTTATCCTTCCAACTAACCAAAACTTGTAATTAAAATACCATATAATTCACACATATTGTTTCAAGTATTAGGTATAACATATATTTTTCTTATAATTTTTCAATTCACCAAAACATACAGAATATTCACACTCTACAACAACCTAAATTCAGTCTCTATTTTAACACAGCAGTACACAAGTATTTGCCAAAAATTCTATATTTGTCCAATTGATGCAAGACCAATCGGGTTTGATTCCTAATTTAAGTTATAGAATTCCAGAATTGGAATCACACCCATATCTATTTTTAATTTCATGTTATACAACTTATAACACGGCTCAGAAATTTCTCTTTCAATCAGGATTGCAACCCGATTTTGTAAATTAATAAAAAGCAGTCAAAAAAAAGTCTAAAAATTATGATTCTTGACTTTTTGAAAACTAGATTCAAAGTAATTAATCATAGTATCAATAATAAATAAGAAACACCAATGTATCATCAAGTTATTCAATCTACAATCTAACACACAGAATCTGTCAACAAGCAGATTCAAACCAAAAGTCACAAAAAAATCATGATGCTTATATCCTTATGATATTTAATCATCAAGGAACCATTTTATATAATCAAATCTCATGTATTTCATTATTTTACTTATTTATAAAATAATATTTATGGACAAAAGGTTTCCATATTTTATTTTATGACAAGACACACAATTTCTTTTATAAATCAACCTTGATTATTCTTAGTTCATTTTCACAAATTCGATTATTTGGATACTAGGTTTTCATGACCCAAAATAAAAATATGAATAAGAATATCTACTAAACCATATTTACCTATTGTTTGGTCCAAGAACTCTACACCCTTGCTTCTAAGAATCACCAAGGTATTTTTAGAAAATACAAAGTGTGTGTGTGGGTGTGAAATGGACGGCCAAAGGAAGAAAAAGAAAAGTTTTAACCTTCATTGCTATTTACTCATAATTACACATTCATTTACACCCTCATTAAGTCATTATCAATTTGATTAAACTTTAGATAATTTTATTTAATTTAATTTGTGACATGTTACATTTTATTATAAACATTTTCTAGTAATCATATGTTATGCATTTCTCTTTTGTTACTTATCATGTAATATATTATATGTTATGTTATTTAATTGTTCAATCTCTTATAACATATGGGTATGCAACAACTAATCATGTAACATCTTAAGCATAGTTACATCTATCACATATAATACATGTAACATATCATATGTGACAAATTTATTATAACATATAGCATGTGTGACAAGTTTATTATTCTAGTTATCAATAACTAGTTACTCTCACTTAGGTCACCAACGACACCACTGACTCAATGTATGCATACATGACACTATATGCATGGGAGTTCATTAACTTAGTTAACAGAACTAATTGGTTTTACTGACACAGTCAACAAATTTAACTGAGTTTAGTTAACGGAGTTAACCTGAAAATGTCGGGTGTCACACCATCCCCTTGTTGAAAGAATTTTTGTCCCGAAAATTAATATGCTACTAAGTACACTAGTCGACTTTCGTCTATGTGTTTGGTCTTAGTAAATTCAGTAGACTTCATGTCTATATGTTTGTTCACTGTACATTCAGTACCTCAGTAGACTTTCAGTCTATATGTTTTTTCACTGTACATTCAGTACGTGAGTAGACTTTCAGTCTATATGCTTGTTCACTGTACATTCAGTACGTCAGTAGACTTTCAGTTTATATGCTTGTGCCACTAATATTTGGGCAATGTTACTCATATTTAACCAAAATTTTCCATTTGTCATATCATCCCCTTGTTGAAAGAAATTTCGTACTCGAAATTTTGATTATGATATAGGGGAAACTATAACCATAGTTTCTTAATAGTGAAAGCGTCTGAATGCTTGACGTATAAACAAATAGGAAGTGCTGAGACTAATGATTTTAATGTTGTTGGGAACCAAATGAGATTCAAGTATTCACTTGATTAGAGATATAAAAATAAACCGGGAGGTTTGTCATAAGAATATCCGATCAATGTTTGTAAAGGTTGATGCATTCAACTACGACTTTTTAAGAATTTAGGGAAATCATTTTAATATAAGCATCCATTTGTAAAGAAATGATAAAATTTCAAAAGTAGTAAAGGAGTTGAGTCTCAATAGCTTAATCTAATTTCCAGATAAGCTCAGTAATAGGTACGGCAATTATTGCGGAAGTGATACAAATATTAAGGATTTAGAAAATAAGGCTTCTATAGTTCAAGGAGATGGTGATTCATAAAGATGAATTTGTATATAAGAGTTTCATTTACCAATCAAGTCCGGCTATCGAGCGAAGAATACTAATACATCTTGTTTCTTATTTTGGTTAATATGGTAATCTGAGTTCATGGAACTCAATAATGAGGACACTTGTAACAGGTTACAACATCCCAAAGATGTTCATAAGATTCGGATCACTATTACGCTGATTAGCCAAGGTTGATTTTCCTCTATTCCACACAGGAACCATTAGAAAAATATACTACTTGCCCAATTGAACTATGATTTAGAAGTCCTTTGGCTTATGCTTAAACTATGGAAGCTAGCGCTCTTTTAATAAGGGAGGTATGGCTTATCGAATGGGATCGTTACTCAACATAGTTAAGGTAGTAAAGTTTCATGAAACGACTGTGTTCAACATATATTTTGAGGTTGATGGCATGGACACGAAGGACAGGTGTCCCGAAACAAAGTGTTGATGAAACTGTTCATACCAGAATTCCTATCAAAGTAATTTGGTTAAAGTTAAAATTTCTCCACTGCTAAGATCACGTGATTTGGAGATACCAAAGGAGTTACTTTAAGTGATCGAAGTGAAAAAAAATCCAATGTGAGTGTTGAATACATTCGTTGATATTTGATGCTTTATCAGGTTCAGAAACGGGACGAGCTCTTCCACTCCTAAACAGTGGATTTAACCTTCCGGAAGGGATAAAATGTCATTTTAACCAAACAAGTCGGTGTTATAATCATTTTAACTGAATGAAGTCCAAAATTAGGTATCGTTTTGAATATTCCGGAAATATCAAAGACTTGCCATATTAGAAGTTGAAAGGAATGGTCAAAGGTTCGTTTCATTTCTCTTTATTGTTAATACCCATGATTACAGAGGATTGTGTGTTTCTAGTCAAACGAATTATGATTACCCCAAATGGTGTTGCATCCAATAGGAGTTCAAGATAAATTAATAATGGAGATCATGAAATTAGCTCCCATCTTAAATGAGGTTTTCTAATTGTTTGAAACAAGTCAAACGTCTTCTGATGTTTGTATTTGTCTGGTCTCAAGGACATGATATGGTTTTAGCCTAAGAGTTTGTCGCTATCACTGAGAATGAGAGGCGTTGTTCAACGTTAACGACGTTTAACCAAATGCAGAACGCATATCCAATGGGTTATTTAATTGAGACTGGCCTTAACTAGTTCCAAGTATCGAAAGAAAATACGTCATCACCTAGCTCGGTTAGCAGGTTTAGTCAATAGGTAGGATGGGCATCTAATGTATCTTATGTAGGAGTACTAATCATTAGTCACAATGACACGATTTCCCCTGCCCTCCGCTCTAGCGGGCATTATGGTTCAAGTCAAACATCAAACAAGGCATAGTTAGAAAATATCTCGCCTAACATGAGTGGATCGTTTCTAGGTCGTAAGGTAGCTCTTGTCTCCACCACTTTGGTGCGAATACCGATTCTGGTTAAAGCGAATATAACTATGCTCAAGGTAGAAAAGTCGGTTAGTGATGTCCCCAATATCAACATACCGTTAGCGTTTATATATAGGGTGTACCGCAGTTAACTCACCACACTAATAGCACATCATCGATGGTTCTCATTACCAATCCTAACCAAACTGTATCTTCCCAGTGTCAAGTGTAATTAGTAAATTTCTCTTCTCCACGTTAGGCAATAAAAGATGAGTATATGTTTTTCATTTAAGACAGACCAATATGAATCCATATAAATACTTGGATGGATGGTTACTCGTCGTTCCTTGTGAGTTACGGATCTGAGGAGGGTTTTGATGATGAATGGTCGTTCACCAACTGACATGACTTATTCACGTTAACTATTTGGTCCTCAGTCATGTGGTATAGGGTACCCTGGAAATAGAAATGCGTTGTTTCTTAAACTTTGTTCCTAGGGGAAATAGAAGTCATAATGAGGACACGGTTATTCGAGTTTCATTCAAATTAAGGTTCGTCACAGGCGAAGTCATTATCGTAGGTTGATCGTTTGGATAGTATATCCATCACTTTGCTATTTGTTTACTAGAAGAAAAGTTCAACCATATGTCTCGTCAAATTCATACTCGCTGTTCTATTGAAGTTTAGGTTTGGAATTTATCACTTCGTTATGTGTGTACAAGTTGATGGCATTAGCGGGTTTGAGCTTGTACTGGAGAAAAATGGGAAGCAATCAATTTAGTTTCCTTCACGAGGGCATTCAATAATACTTAGGCTATTCGGGGTTTGACTCAAACTAGGGCGAGTCAGTGCTGGAGGTTTGTATCAAAAACCTATTCGTTGTTACTATAGGCACATAAGATGAGTTACACCATCAGCCTTCACATACGATTAAGGTGTTACTTCAGACGTTTAAGAATCATTGCTCTGGACCAAAAACTTTCTAGGAAAAGTTGCATAGAGAATTCTCCAATCCTTAGGGAGGTGTCTTTAGAGCTATGGGTCGAGAGGAAGATTCAACGCTTTATGAAAGGTTACATAACTAAATTACCGATTTCCATGAGACTTGAGGTAGGACCATACTAGTAGCTAGTTCACGAGGTCACGATGAGGCGAGTGATTAAAATTGTTTCTGAGAGTGTTAGCCAAAGAGGGGTGCGAAAGAAGATATTTCTGAAAGAGTTTTGTTATAGGGTTACGTTCCATCAGTGCATAAGGTATTCCAATTCATCGCATTCTAGTGGAGGTTAGATGGTTTAAATTATGTTTTCCAATGTCCTTGAGAAAATGGGATTATCTTATGGAATGATCTGATTATAGAGTTTGTCATGGTCGGAAAAAAAATTTCACGCTAAAATGGGAGTTAACAATTCGTCAGGGTAAGTATATCAATAGGAACTTTTAGCTAGGTCGCACAAACATGGTGTTGGTTTACAAGAGGTTCTTAAAACTTCGTATATACACTAGGGTTAGAGGTCTTGCCACGAAATGCTAGAGAGGTTTTGAATTCAGATTATTTTTCATAACAAGGTTTGGAAAAGATATCTTAAGCTTGCCAAAATAACTTGCATATTGGTAACTAAAACATCAATTTTTTTATGAGGATCCATCTTCAATCGGCTAGTCGCTTCTACCAGTTATAGAACATATTATACAATTTCTACTAGTGTTGGACGAGTTATGAGAGCTTCCAGCAATGGTGGATACTTAAGTTTGAGATTCACGGACTATGACCACACTATAGGATTCATCAGGATTCACATGCACCATAAATTATTATTAAGTACGCACCCAAAAATAATAATTCGGTTTACATGATCAGCCCAATTCCTCCCACCATGCGTCAAGTTGTCCATTTGTTTGGATTGCCGAGTATAGAATGATACTAATCATGAAATGGTGAGCAAAAAGACTTTTTATTGATCGTACATAGACTAGTTTAGAGTTCAGTTTTACAGGTGGTGGATGAATACATGTTCATGAAGCAAACATGCAATCGAAGTATGACTTAGACATAAGCTAGAAATAAAGTGAAGTAAGCATTTTTCCCTCTAAGTCAGAATAGACTTTGAGTTTACCATAAAAAAGATGTTTTCAATTACGCAGTCAATCTACTCTTCCAGCAACATCGACTATAGAAATGAGTGTGCGGCTCAAGAATGAAAATTATGGCATCTCAGTGCCGATGAATTTCTATGAAAAAAATGCCTTCAAGAGTATGCCTTAAAGAGGTGTGTCTCACCCGAGACTCAGGTTTGGAGTTTGGAGTGGAGTATGGCTAGCAAGTTTAGGATACTCAAGATGGTAGATAGATAACAGACTCACTTTCGACATACCCAACTCTTGAAGAGGTTATACTCATTTGGCGTTGCCCGTGCAAGGGCCTGAGATGACTCATCATTCTAGACGATGTCATTGCTATATTAAAGCCGGTATTTCCTCGGCTCCAATGATGTGAGAATGGGTGAAGGTTCCAATGTGACAACAAGAGTGGCGTGCTCCTTATCCGAGGATAATGTTGTGGATGATGTCGACATACCCGTATGGCATTATAGAGTTAAGTGGTTATGTACTAACATACTACGTACCTCAAGTACAGAATAAACGTGTATGCAAATGCATGAATAATATGCTTTTCATAAATGAGTCCAGAAACTAAGGGCGAAATCAATGAGGTGCGAATACGACGCGTACACATATGTAGTGCACGCATGAATGAAATGTATGTCTGGGTTTGTACGTATTAAAACTGACACAAAGCTTTGAAAACGGTTATAGACTGGTTTTTTGAAAACAAACTTAGTTCACTATAACCAATGGAACTGATACCAATTTGTCACACCCTCAATTTTCGACTAACGGGGTTTTACCATGAGGCGCGTGACATACCAGGATCTAGCCATGTGTCATAACGAACAACCAATTTATAATGGAAAATATTTAAATATTATTGCTCATCATAAATGAGGTAAGTACATTTACAATAAAGTTTTTACATTCGCGGAAGCGTATAATTTAGGAAAACACTTAAAAACCCAGAGTGCGTGTCAAGACGCCCAGACATAAAATTTCATTGAAGACTCCCAGCATAATTCGATGCTTAGTGGGATCCATGCACCCTAGACTCATTTCAACTTCGCACGTGCACCTTAAACATCTGAGAAAGACATGCTAAAATAGGTTAACACAACGGTTGGTGAGTTCACAGGTTTGAGTTTAAAAACAAGTTTGTTAAACAAACCATTTAGTAAGTAAACGTTGACCAAATTTGTTGACATTTAACCAAAATATTGACCTTTGACCAAAATGTTGACCGACGACCCGTTGATGACTTTTGACCAATATTCTAGACTTGGAATGATTACATGATGTTCCCAGTCTCAATTTAATCAAAAATCAAGTAATGTGCGCTTAGTCACTTTTCATACAATCCTATGACTAAGTCCAACTTCTATCAGTTTCAACACTTCACACGTAAGACTAACCACTTAGTCAAATAGTTCTAAGTTGACCCATAAAGTAAAAATTCAATTTACCACAATCAATCTATTACAAATTACAATTATTTTCACTAACCAATATGTTGATCATCCTTAACAAGTTTTCAATCATCAAAACTGATTCTTCCAACCAACCAAAACTTGTAATTAAATTACCAGATAATTCACACATATTCTTTCACATATTAGGTATAACATATATTTTTCTTATAATTTTCCATTTCACCAAAACAAACATAATATTCACACTCTACAACAACCTAATTTCAGTCTCTATTTTAACACAACAGTACACAAATATTTGCCAAAACTTCAATATCTGTCCAATTGATGCAAGACCAATTGTGTTAGATTCCTAATTCAATTTATAACATTCCAAAATTGGAATCACACCCATATCTATTTTCAATCTCACGTTATATAATTTATAACACGGCTCCAAAAATTTCTCTTTCAATCAGGATTGCAACCCGATTTCGTAAATTAATAAAACGCACTCAAAAAAAGTCCAAAAATTATGATTCTTGACTTTTTGAAAACTTGATTCAAAGTAATTAATTATAGTATCAAAAATCAATCAGAAACACCAACGTATCATCAAATTATTCAATATACAATCTAACACACAGAATCTGTCAACAAGCAGATTCAAACCAAAAGTCACAAAAAAATCATGATGCTTATATCCTTATGATCTTTAATCATCAAGGAACTATTTTCTATATTCAAATCTCATGTATTTAATTATTTTACTTATTTATAAAATAATATTTATGTACAAAATATTTCCATATTTTCTTTTATGACAAGACACACAATTTCTTTTAAAAATCAACCTTGGTTATTCTTAGTTCATTTTCACAAATTCTTTGGATACTAGGTTTTCATGACCCAAAATCAAAATATGAATAAGAATATGTACTAAACCATATTTACCTATTGCTTGGTCCAAGAACTCTACACCCTTGCTTCTTAGAATCACCAAGGTGTTTATGATATTTGAGAGAATTTTTAGAAAATACAAAGTGTGTATGTTGGTGTGAAATAGACGGCCAAAGGAAGAAAAAGAAAAGTTTTAACCTTCATTGCTATTTACTCATCATTACACATTCATTTACACCCTCATTAAGTCATCATCAATTTGATTAAAATTTAGATAACTTTATTTAATTTAATTTGTGACATGTTACATTTTATTATAAACATTTCCTAGTAATCATATGCTATGCACTTCTTTTTTGTTACTTATCATGTAATATATTATATGTTATGTTATTTAATTGTTCAATCTCTTACAACATATGGGTATGCAACAACTAATCATGTAACATCTTAAGCATGTAACACAATTACATATATCACATATAATACATGTAACATATCATATGTGACAAATTTATTATAACATATAGCATGTGTGACAAGTTTATTATTCTAGTTATCAATAACCAGCTACTCTCACTTAGGTCACCAACGACACCACTGACTCAATGTATGGATACATGACACTATATGCATGGGAGTTCATTAACTTAGTTAATAGAACTAACTGGTTTTACTGACACAGTCTACAGGATTTAATTGGGTTTAGTTAACGGAGTTAACCTGAAAATGCCGGGTGTCACATGATCTGTTTGATCAACTTCAAGGGGCAAGTTATTTTTTCAAATTGATCTCACATCAAGATACCATTAGTTGAAAGTACAAGAAGAAGATATACCAAAGATGGTGTTCAGGACTAGATACGGATATTATGAGTCCACCATTATGCCTTTTGGACTCACTAATGCTCTGGCAGCTTTCATGGACATGATGAACCGTATCTACAAACCATACCTCGATAAGTTTGTTATCGTATTTATTGATGACATTCTTATTTATTCCAAGTCCAAGGAATATCATCAAGTTCATCTCAAGATCATACTTGAAACCTTAAGAAAAGAAAAGTGGTATACCAAATTCTCTAAGTGTGAATTTTGGTTACTAGAAGTTTAATTTCTTGGTCATATTGTAAACGAAAAAGGTATTCAGGTAGACCCAGAAAAGATTGAGGCTATTACCAAATGGGTGAAACCCAAAACACCGACTAAAGTCAGAAGTTTTCTGGGTTAGGTGGAAACTACCAAAGATTCATTCAAGAATTTTCTAAAATAGTTGTTCCATTAACCTCACTCACTAGGAAATTAGTTAAGTTTGAATGGGGACCGAAACAAGAAGAAGCATTCGAAAATCTTAAACAAAATTTAACCAACGCACCTATCATGGCCTTGCTAGAAGGACTAGATAACTTCACCATATACTTTGATGCTTCGCACATAGGTATGGGATGTGTCTTAATTCAAGGAAATAAAGTTATTGCTTTTGCTTCTAGATTTAAAAGTTCATGGAAAGAATTACACCACACACGATCTTGAATTGGGCGCTATAATTTTCGCATTGAAACTATGGCGACATTACTTGTATGGTGTTAAATTCACAATATACACTGGTCACATAAGTTTGAAGTATATTTTTGATCAAAAAGAGTTGAATATGAGACAAAGACGTTGGATGGAAACTCTCAACGACTATGACTGTGAAATTGTGTATCATGAAGGAAAAGCCAACGTAGTGGCTGACACTTTTAAGTAGAAAAGAACATGATAAGCCAAAGAGGGTCTGAGCTCGCAGATTAGAACTCAAAGTTGATTTAGTAAACCAGATTAAAGAAACTTAGAAGTTGGCACTGGAGAAAGAAAATATTAAAGCCGAGAAGGAAAATGGTACCATCGATCAATTAGTTAAAGGAAGTGATGAAATACATAGACTTGGCAAGAGAATCTGGATACTGATAATAGAGAACTTAAGGGCTAAGATTCTTGAAGAAGCATATAAATCAAAATAAATTATGCATCCGAGTAGTGACAAGATGTATCATAATTTAAAAGTGATTATTGGTGGATTGGTATGAAAACGGATATTTCTCTGTATATTGCCAAATGCCTGACATGTTCTAAAGTAAAGATTGGGCATCAAAACCGTTAGGATGATTACAACAACCAGAATGCCAATATGGAAATGGGATATGATAACCATGGATTTCATTATGAAGTTACCCAAGACTTCTTGTCAAAATGGTGCAATCTGGGTTATTGTAGACAGGCTTACCAAGTCTGCTCATTTCATTCCGATACAAGAATCATTTAGCATGGATAAGTTAGCACAAATATACGTGGAAAACATAGTATCCTTACATGGTGTGCCGTTATCCATTATCTCTAATAGAGATAGTAGTTTCACTTCAAATTTTTGGGCGAGTTTTCAAAAAGCAATGGGAACGCGATTGAATCTAAGCACTGCATATCATCCCCAAACAGATGGGAAAAGTGAACGTACAATTCAAACCGTGGAGGATATGCTTCATGCCTGTGTAATTGATTTAGGAGGTAGTTAGGATACTCATATCTCTCTAATAGAATTCTCATACAATAATAGTTATCATACGAGTATCCAAATGGCACCATTTGAAGCACTATATGGAAGGAAATGTAGAATGCATGTATGCTGGTCTGAAACATGTGATAATCAGTTTTCAGTTCCCAAAATTGTTCAAATAACCACCGATCAAGTAATACAAATTCGTGAACGATTGAAAACAGCTAGGGATAGACTGAAAAGCTGTGCAGACATTCGCCGTAAGCCATTAGAATTCAAAGTAGGAGATAAAGTACTACTCAAGGTACCACCCTGGAAAGGAGTAGTACGATTTTGGAAGAAAGGATAACTGAGTCCACATTTCGTTGGACCATTCAAAATACTTGAAAGGATTGGACCAGTTGCTTGTCGACTGGAGTTACCAGATGAAATGAAGGGCATTCACGACGTGTTTCACGTATCTAACCTATGCAAGTGTTTAACCGAGGAAACCCTTGCAATGCCTTTAAAAGATGTTAAAGTTAATCAGAAGCTTAAGTTTGTAGAACAACCGAATCAAATTGAAGATAGCATGATGAAGTTCCTCAAAAGCAAATGGCTCAAGCTAGTGAAAGCTAGATGGGAATTCAGACAAGGTTCTGAGTATACGTGGGAACTCGAGTTAGAGATGATGAAAAAGTATCCACATCTATTCCAATAAAATCTCGAGAATGGGATTATTCAAAAGGTGGGGAGGATATGTAACACCCTGTCTAAAGCGGAAACCCCTGAGTGTGACGTACAGATTGCTCAAAACACATGTGACACTATTAAGTGACAATATTATCATTAATTAATTTAAACATCAAGTACACAAGTTTGCAACATGAAATACAATGAAAAAAATATAAGAACAATTTAACAACTTGTCCATTTATTGAAATACCCTAATTTCTAATGTCTTCTTCTTGTTTCAACTTCGAATAAATGTACCTGTAGCATATATATAAAAAATAATGTCAACTAAATGAATAGTTGGTGAGTTCACACAAGTTTTGATATAAGTACATAAAAATCTACAATTCCACGAACAAGTGTAAATGAGCAAGTAAGGTCCTTTCCAACTGGGATTGTGCACCAGCGTACTCAGATAAGCGCAAGTAAGGTCCTTTTCAGTTGGGATTGTGCACCAACGTACTCGGATAATGAGCCCTTTTTCCACTCATAACAACAAATGTATTGAGCGCAAAGCGGGGTGTATGATCATACTATATTGAAGTAATCCATGTGCAAGTAACTTTGAGCAAGTAACAAGTAAACACACAAGTCCATGATGCGAATTGTAGTTTGTAAATAATAAATAAACGAAATTGAATTTTGATAGGATATATATATGCTACCCCCAAAAGTAGTAAAAGAGTAAAAAGGGGATGTGAGAAACTCACCTTGAAGTTGAAGACAAACTTGAAATAAAAACCAAAAGCGCGTAAATGAAACCAAAGCGATCGCATCTCACGAAACTATAAACAATAACAAAGATACATAATCAAGGACTAGCTACTAGCATTATAAAGTTAATTAACTTGGTATTAGATATTTTGCACTACTTTAATATATATTTTATTGTTTTATAACATTTGATATTATAATATTAGTTTAAACTTTGACGGAATTTTTAATGATTAATTATTAATTTATATTACGAGATAAATGCTAAGTTTGGATACGATAAAGGTAATGGAAATATTGGTGTTAACAATATATTTTATTTTGAAACGAAAGTGTTAACGAAATATAAAGTTTTAACGAGCGAAACATAATATATAATTTAAACGAGTTTAAAAAGGGAATTTTTGGAAGATTGATTTTTAGGTGAAATGCTAAAAACAACTTATAACCATTTTTATTTATCTTAAAATAATTTTATTTGATTTAATTTAGTTTCTATTAATGTTATTTGATTCTTAAATAATAACTAAAAGGTTTTAAAAATAATATATATATATATACAAAACGCACTGACCCGGCCTCGAACCCGGGTCCCTACGTTCAGATACACAGACGCAGCCACTGCACCAGTTAGTTTATTTTGATATAATACCATAAACAAATATACATATACTATACTACAAGTTCATCTTCTTCATCATGAAACCCTAGATTTCAATTCGTGAATCCTTTCCATGTTTGTTCAATAAAGTTTAGGGGTTTTGTTAATTGGTTAAAAACGAATCAAAGTCGTATAATCATTACCTCTATTAGTGCCGGAAAGGCTGTGAACGGCGAAGTGGCCAAAGACGAACTTGGATAATCACATATGGGGTTTTAGAGAGTATATTAGTGTAAATTGATGATGTGGACGAGTTTAGATGATGATTATGCGTTTCCTTATAGATTCAATTGGATTTTATGTGGTAATATGATCGTTAACGGGTTTTAAATATAATCCGATGACTATGCGACTAATTATGCATTAATAAGTGTTGAAAATACGTTATTATCGTTTGATTGGTGTTTGACGTTACAGTCTAATGATATTACGAGTCTTAAATTGGATTAATTTGCGAGTAAATAAAGGATTTCGGAGTTGCCGACGCCGAATTTCGGCAGCCGGATTCCGTTACCGAAAAAACGACGTGGGTGAGGGCTGGGGGCTGGGTTTAATATAATAATAATATAAATTTACATATTATGTCCCATAAGTTTCGAATTGTTTTAATTTCAGAATTTAAAATATAATTACATTAATAACCCTTGAAATTTAGAATGTTTAATAAGTGGATTACAAGTTAATATGTTTTGGATTATTTCCATGTTATACTTGGATAGCTCGGGATTTGTTTTTAACTACCTGAGTTTTGTAATTTAAACGAAATGAATAGAAAATGATTGAATTATAACTTGAATTATCGAGAATATTGTATAGATAGTAAACAAAAGATACGAATACATCGAGACATCAAAACATGTCGGTTAACGAACATAATAGAAATACACAAGATGAAACTTGAAATATATATATATTTATACACATATTTATAAATAAAACCAAAAATTTAAAATGGGTCGGATTTTCGGGTTTGAAAAGTAACGAATGTTACAGGATATAACACCACGTAAATACCCATTATAGAATTACGCTAAAAATGCCAATTCTTAAAGTCTATGGACTTAAAATAGAAATTCTGAAAATTTCAACCCATTGCGATACGCGACGGGACAACCATAGACCCATTGCAAATGCGATGGACTTACACACAAAATCGATACCTGGGAGGCTTCGCGATACGCGATGGTCAAACCCATAGGAGTATCGCGTCACGCGATGACCTTATTAAGCAACCGGGTACATGTGTCCAACCACGTGTCAACACGTGGTACGTTTTGACAGGCCACGAGTCAACACGTGGCATTCTCACAGAAATTGCGGCGTCGCGATACGCGACGGCCACATAAAGACACCATCGCGTATCGCTATAGGGTGTATAATTTGCCTATAAATATGAGGCTAAAGGATTGAACACCATTTATCCCAAAACACCTTCATTTTACACACACATAGTCTAGGGAAGCGTGCCTGATTGCTACGACGAATCGATGTTCCATTTTCTCGAGTTACGAGCAAGTATCGAAGTCCCAAACGTGTTATCAATCATCTAAGTGTGTTTATATCAAGATCCTACTCGTCAAGATTTCACTTTTTTCTTGTTATTAGTATTCCGAGTACTCACATTAAGGTAGAAATTATGTTTAAGTTATTCAAGTTATATCTTAGACATTAGAAGAGACTATGTCCTTTAACCTTGAAAATATTTTAAACCATTCATAAATAGTTTTCATAAACATTACTTCTTAACGAAGTAATGTTAACAAAGTTATATTTTGACAGGCATGTAGTAACTGTAAGGGGAATATCACTAGTAATGAGTTTCTTGCCAAAGGAAAGTAATTCGTATAAATCTCAATCAACCACGGGACCCGTTTACTTACCTGGAGAAACTCACCAACGTCTTATAACCTATTAAGTCAAAGCATGTTATATCAAACATCACATTAAAACAGGTATTTTCATTCAAAGACGGAGTTGAAACTTTATCAAGGTTAAGCTTAAGGGCAATAGCTTAATCAAGAAACACCATCCAAATATTTATAAGAACCTATTTATGTATAGGTTAATATCATTCTCATTCACAATCAAGAAGGTTTTTAAACGCACATCGACGATAGAGGTGAATACGTTAAACCTTTACAAACAATTAAAACATATTTATACTCTATATGATGAACGTGTTGTTTATCTTAAAGAGTTAGTCAAACTTTTACATGAGATTACGTGATCTCTAAACAGTCAAAAGCTATGTGGCCGCGGGCTAACAGTCATAATTAGTTCTCTATTAGGGGCTACGTGACTCGGGGAACGCTTTTGTGTGTGTAGGGTAGTGGTACAAATCCCAGGAATGAAATACTTTCTGCTGAGCTTGTACAAAAAACTATATGTGTATTGTAACTGTACTTTAAATATTTTTAGAGTCATACATGTTCACCAGCACATAGCTGACGTATTTTCCCACCCATTGCAAGTAACTAAGTATTAGTAAGCAATAGCAAGGATTGGAGTCATCATGAAGATAGAAGTTCGTGAAGTTCGCGTTACAAGATGGCTCAGTTTTTATAATGAAATCCTTGTAATATAAACAATTGTTTTGTAAACGAATACATGAGTATATAATTCCCAAGTAAATTTTTTTCAATGCAAATTAATATTTTAATCAACCTAAAGTCTTCCGCTAAATTCAACCAATACCCTTTGATATATTTACAAAACATGTACCAACTCGTGGTCGCACTTCTATGC
The DNA here is from genome assembly GCF_021521415.1 of Bidens hawaiensis. NCBI lineage: Eukaryota > Viridiplantae > Streptophyta > Magnoliopsida > Asterales > Asteraceae > Bidens > Bidens hawaiensis. The sequence goes on along the minus strand of NW_027493118.1, from coordinate 270,678 downwards.
CCTAAGTCGGGGTGTGACAATCAAGCCACGTGGTAAGCTGGCGATGAATTTGAAGGCGGTCGCGCTACGCGACGTAGTGAAAATTTTGCTATAAAAGGGGAAGGAGTGGCCTCTTACCTCTTCACAACAAACACACATTCCACACATACAAATATCCTAGTTTTGTGGCCAAGCCTCATAGTGCGTGCCAAGCCCCGAGGTTCCGACAATTAGCGACATAGAGTAGAAGTGTTGCTTGTTCAAGGTTAGGCGTGTAAACTCTAAATACCTATGTAAGGTAGGGGTTATGCTTAAGTTATTACTTTATTATATGGTTTAGACCCTAGTCGGGGGAGGGGGGGTCTATAGCCCAAAACCTTGATCAAATTTAAGTTTGCATAAGCTTTACATATGCAAAGGTATAGTCAAATTGTTATTTCTTCATAATTTAGAAACATAAAGTTTTTACATACAAGGGGTATAGTTAAATTCATGTTCCTTCATGATTAAGAAATATAAGATTTGACATACAAAGGTTATAGTCAATTGACATTTCTTCTTGAAAAAAAAACCTATTATAGATGTTTCTACATAAATAAGAAAGTTAACACATGATTGGTAAATAAACAGAAAGAATACATGTTTAAAAATTTTATTTGAACAAATGATATATCAAGGTTTAAAGCTATCAAAATCAGACTAAATGTCTGTAGCCGGATCAAGAGACAATTTAAGTATTTATTTAAACATATTTTATTATAGGTTAAGCATCATTTACTCACAAAGGTTTTTAAACGAGATCGCCACATCATTCAGAACAAACAATCACCGATGAATACGTTAAATATTTTACAATAGTCAATTAGATTAACGGGTTGTTTATCTTAAAAGGTCAGTCAAATGTTTGTAAGAGATTACATGATCTCTCATATACAAGATAGAAAATAAAAAACAACCCAGATCGATTACACATGTGTCTAGATCCAAACATAACTTATAACCAGTTCTCCAATGGGCAGCAGTTCCCGAAGAACCTTTGAATTGTATGGGTATGGCAAGTGATACAAATCCAAGGAATAAGAGAAGTTTCTACTGAGTTTGTTCAAGAAAAATATCTTGTCAAATGAAGTTTTGTTAAATGTTTTAGAGTCAACAATTCATCAACATATCGCTGACGTATTTCCCCCAACATTACTAGGAATAAAGTTTAGCACATATAACAAGGAATTAGAGTCACTAATGGAGTTAGATGTTCGCTTACGGAGATGACTCAGTTTTTAATTATTAAAATATTGTTAATAGATTAAACATGTATTGTAAATAAAATACTCGGATATTTAATTAATAGACATGTTTTAAAAATAAATAAATATTTTTTATTAAATAAAGTCTTCCACTAAAATAACCCACAACTTTGATATATTTACAAAACAAATATCAACTACTGGTCACACTTCAAGGCCTTAAGTTGAGGTATGACACATTAATTTTTAAATATACATAAAGAATTACTCATGAACTTAGTTTTTAAGTTTTAACATGTAATTATCTAACTATCAAAGCCACTATATGAGATAATAAATGCAATTTAAAGTCACTATCATACGAAGCGAATTAATATGTGTTACTAATTAAATAAAAACCAAGATCAATATATAATACAATGGTTGAAGAAAGTTGATAAATATAATTATTTGAAAGTATTAGAACATAATATCCTTAGAAGAAGATTATTGTTACGGATAAAAGTGTTGGTTATTAAAAATGGTTAACCGAAACCAAACCTAAAAACTACTCAAAAAATCAAAAAATTAATTGTCAGTTAGTGCTTCGCTTTAGTTAATTTTTTTTTTTAATAATTTGATTTTATGTTCACCCTTAGGCTCACGCAACTATAACCACACAAGCTACCTAAAAGTATCAACTGTCATTATTTTGAATTTATGTATGTAAAGGCGTAAAATAAAGAGTTTTATATAATAAAATATAGGGATATTGGTTTTTAATACTCCCAATTTTCCCTCATTAGTAGATTACTCTCTCAATTTTCGATTTATCATCCACCACTCCCAACTTTCACCATATTTTCCTGTACCACTCCCCGTCTAAATGAACACTAATATCATTAATGTTTTGGACTAAAAATGTCATTCAAATTAGTTGAGGGGGTAAAACAGAAATTGTATTTTTAACACACAACCTTCATTTCCGTGACCTCATTTTTCCGACGATCTCTTTTTTCCGGCGAATTTGAGTTTTCCAACTATCTCGTCTTTCAGAAAATGGAGATGGTTCAGAGGTGTAAAAAGGTGATAGAGATCATGAAGATTGTGCACTGGTGGAGATATGATGAAGATGGTGCTCGCCGGAAACCTGCAACTCGATTTTCCGGCACACAGTCGATCCCGGAAGGTGGCTAGGTGAGACACTGGTGGTGGCGGGGAGCGAGGGTTGCGGTTTTGGGGCGGTGGGCGGTGAAATGATGGATATGGTGTTCGCTGGAAACCTGCAACTCGCCGGAAAACTCAAATTCATATGTAAAGCTCGGTGAAATGATGGATATGGTGTTCTGAAAGACGAGATAGCCGGAAAACTCAAATTCTCCGGAAAAAATAAGGTTGCCGGAAAAACGAGGTCACCGGAAATGGTGGTTGTTTGTTAAAAATAAAATTTCTGTTTTACCCCCTCAACTAATTTGAATGACATTTTTAGTCCAAAACATTAACGAGGTTAGTATTCATTTAGTCGAGGAGTGGTACAGGAAAATAGGGTGAAAGTTAGAAGTGGTGGGTGACAAATCAAAAGTTGAAAATGTTATCTACCAATGAGGGAAAGTTTGAAGTATTAAAAACCAAGTGGAAACTTATTTTTCAAATTCCTGTAGCCTATACACATCGTCTTTATTATATTTCAATCAATCGATAAGCTAAATAGTCAAAAAGAACATGAAAAAAATATTATAAAACATACTCATGTTATAATATTACTACAAGATTAGCAATTATTCCTTAAACTTGAAGAGTTGAAGATGACAAAACAAACAAGAACATAAGAGATATACATATATATTTCGTAACTCCTTTTGATTGTCTGTATCACTTATTGTTACAAATATAAGATATATATACACACTTTACATTCACTATTTGGGGGACATAAGCTAATAATTTGATTGAAGACTTTCACCATCCACATTTTTACCCACACGTTAGTTGAAGACTTTCACATGCAAATGTTTCCATCCATTCACATGGATGTTTTACCCACACGTTAGTTGAAGACTTTCACATTCAAATGTTTCCATCCATTCACATGGATGTTTTACCCACACGTTATAACACTCCCCCTTGGATGAAACATTTTCAAACTTCGGGATATTGAATTACTGCCTCATTAAAAACCTTGCTAAAGAAAAACCCAATGGGAAAAAAACTTTAGCTAAGGGAAAAAGAGTGCAGTATATAGCTCCCCCTCAAATTGCAGGTCGTTACATTGTTCGTACATGGCGCATGCCAATATCATGAACATGTTTCCTGAATGTTGCTGTGGGAAGTGCTTTTGTGAAAAGATCAGCTGAGTTGTTGCTGGACTGGACATATCTCATTTCAACCTGATTGTCTTTAATAAGGTCTCGAGTATACTCAAAGTATCTTGGTGGTATATGCTTTGTTCTGTCACTTTTGATATATCCTTCCTTCATTTGCGAGACACAAGCTGCATTATCTTCATAGATAGGAGTTGGAATTCGATCTTTCTCTAGTCCACAAGAAATCAATATATGTCGTGACATAGATCTTAACCATACACATTCTCTTGAAGCTTCATGCAATGCAATGACTTCAGCATGATTTGAAGATGTTGCAATGAGTGTTTGTTTCTGAGAACGCCATGAAATCGCAGTTCCTCCATTCTTAAAATCCAGTTTGAGATTTTGCTTTATGGGGATCATATAAATAACCTGCATCTGCATAACCAACTAACCCTTCTTTTGAGTCGTTAGGATAAAATAAACCTAAATCAGCAGTCCCTTTTAGATACCGAAAAATATGTTTAATGCCATTCCAATGTCTTTTAGTAGGGGATGAACTGAATCTTGCCAATAAGTTAACTGCAAAAGAAATGTCAGGTCTGGTACAGTTAGTAAGATACATAAGTGCTCCAATTGCACTGAGGTATGGTACTTCGGGACCAAGAATCTCTTCATTATCTTCGCAAGGACGAAATGGATCATTGTCAACATTGAGTGATCTAACAACCATCGGTGTGCTTAAAGGATTTGCTTTGTCCATATTGAAACGTTTTAAGAGTTTCTCAGTATAAGTTGACTGATGCACAAGTATCCCATTATGCATATGCTCAATTTGTAAACCAAGACAATATTTGGTTTTTCCAAGATCTTTCATTTCGAATTCTTTCTTTAAAAGAGCAATTGCTTCATTAATTTCCTTTTGTGTCCCAATTAAATTTAGATCGTCAACAAACACAGCTATGATCACATATCCTGATGTTGTCTTCTTGATGAAGACACATGGACAAATAAGATTATTTGTGTATCCTTTGCTTATCAAATAATCACTCAAACGATTGTACCACATCCTTCGAGATTGTTTCAGTCCATACAAGGATCTTTGTAATTTGATGGAATACATTTCCTTAGGCTTTGAGCTTATTGCATCGGGGAGTTTAAATCCTTCGGGAATTTTCATATAGATGTCACTATCTAGTGATCCATACAAGTAAGCTGTGACAACATCCATAAGGCGCATCTCTAAATTTTTAGAGACTGCTAAGCTGATTAAATATCTAAACGTAATAGCATCCATGACAGGAGAATACGTTTCTTCATAGTCAATTCCTGGCCTCTGAGAAAAACCTTGAGCTACAAGTCTTGCTTTATATCTTGTAACTTCATTTTTCTCATTTCGTTTTCTCACAAAAACCCATTTATATCCTACAGGTTTCATTGACTTTGGTGTAATGACAATAGGTCCAAAAACCTTTCGATTGTTTAGTGAGTTTAATTCAGCTTGCATAGCATCTTTCCATTTGTTCCAATCTTGTCGATTTTTACAATCATCTACAGATTTTGGTTCAGGGTCATCATTTTCTTCCATGATATCGCTTGCCACAGAATAAGAAAATATATCATCAATATTTTCCATTTCATCTCGATCCCACATTATATGTGATTTACCATAGTTTATTGACAATTCTTTATTGGAATCATTTATTTCTTCCTGAGGAAATGTTATATCATTTATTCTTTCCTGAGGGAAGGTTTTGTCAATCATTCCTTCCTTAGGGTCAGTATCCTTCTCAGAACCCTTTCTTTTTCGAGGATTTTTATCCTTTGAACCGATTGGCCTTCCACGTTTTAAACGTTTTTGAGATTCATGAGGCGCATTATTATGGTTTTGCTTGCTTGGAATCTCAACTCGAGCTGGAGCATTAGCAGCTGGTATATGAGATTTAGTGACCCTGTTTATATCAGTAAATGCATTAGGTAACTGATTTGCAATTTCTTGTAGATGTATTATTTTTTGAACCTCTGTCTCACTTTGTTTTGATCTTGGGTCTAGGTGTAACAATGATGGCACACACCATGATATATCTCTTTCTTGCTTTTTCATTTCTCCCCCTAATGCTGGGAACATTGTCTCGTTAAAATGACAATCAGCAAAACGTGCTGTAAATACATCACCTGTTAAAGGTTCAAGGTATCTTATGATGGAAGATGTTTCATATCCAACATATATTCCCAACCTTCTTTGGGGACCCATTTTTGTGCGTTGTGGTGGTGCAATAGGAACATACACAGCACAACCAAAAATTCTAAGATGAGAGATATTTGGCTCATTTCCAGAAACAAGTTGTGTGGGAGAGTATTTATGATTTGCACTTGGTCTCATGCGGATTAATGATCCAGCATGCATAATTGCATGACCCCAAATAGAAACAGGGAGTTTTGTCCTCATTATTAATGGTCTAGCTATTAGCTGAAGGCGTTTGATCAACGACTCGGCTAAGCCATTTTGTGTGTGTACATGAGCAACAGGGTGTTCTACAACAATTCCCACAGACATGCAATAATCATCAAAAGCATGTGATGTAAATTCTCCCGCATTATCAAGCCTTACTCTTTTAATGGTATAATCCGGAAAATGTGCACGTAATTTGATAATTTGAGCAAGAAATTTTGCAAAAGCAACATTACGAGTCGATAATAAAGAGATATTAGACCATCTGCTGGATGCGTCTATTAAGACCATGAAGTATCTAAATGGTCCACATGGTGGATGAATTGGTCCACATATGTCACCTTGAATTCTTTCAAGAAACATTGGTGTTTCTTTATCGACTTTTAATGGCGAAGGCCTTGTAATTAATTTTCCAAGAGAACAAGATGTACATTGAGGCATTTTATCTATTTTATGGATCTTTTGACCTTTCAGTGGATGCCCATGTGTATTTTCAATGATCCTTTTCATCATTGTGGATCCTGGATGGCCTAATCTGTCATGCCATAAGTTTATGATACCAGAATCGCAACAATTTTCTTTAACTGCCATATGTGCTTGAGGCACATTTATATATGTATAATGCAAACCAGAATGGAGCATTGGCAATTTTTCCAATATTTGATCTTTGCTTATGATATGCAAATATTTTTCATTACTAACAGTCCTTGACTGAGTATCATATCCATTATGATATATGTTTCTGAAACTCAACAAATTTCTTGTTGATTTTGGGGAAAATAAAGCATTTTCTATTTTGAGCTTTGTACCATTTGGTAATGCTAAATTAGCTTTTCCCACTCCTTCTATCAAGTTTGTAGGACCTGATATTGTATTGATGATCCCTTTTGTTGGTTTCAGTTCATAAAAATATTTTTTAGATCTAAGTATAGTATGCGTGGCTCCACTATCCGCTATACATATATCTTCTTCATTTGTTTGATCTTGTGCTCCGGTGATTTTCATTTTAAATCTTGAAAAATATTAAGAGAAAAAAAAATAAGTGTATAACGAATACATATGATATTTTAATAAGAACTTTAATTGAAACACAAGTAGTACATGGAAGAGAAACTACATAATTAAAGATAATGAGAACACACTTAATAATTGCATCTAATTATAGTAGTCAAGCAACTTTGTTTCAAAGTTCCATCCCAAAGTCTTCAACGCTCAGCTCAGCATTGATATTATTAAAGTTATCAACATGGTTCACTTCTTTCTCTTTTCCTTTTAGAGAGGCTTGGTACAGTTCACACAGATGTGGAGCTGTGCGACAAGCCTTTGCCCAGTGGTTTGTACTTCCACATCTAAAACATTAAGTGCCATTGTTTTCTGACCTACCAGCTTCATTCCACTTATTTTGGTGGTTGGAATTAGTATTGTGTGGGACATGATAATTATTGGCTCTCTGGTTACGACCACGGCCACGACCACGACCGTAAGAGTTATTGTTCCATTTGAATGGATGCTTACGATCATTAAAATGCCTTTTGTCAAAATGACCACGTCCACGTCCACGGCCTCGTCCTCGACTTTGTTCTCATTTATGATCAGAATTTTTATGAGAACTTTTGTGAGCAACATGTGCTTCTGGTATTGCTAATGAACCCGTGGGACGAGATTGATGATTTTTCATCAATAATTCATTATTTTTCTCGGCTACAAGGAGTAATGCATTTAGATCAGAGTATCTCTTAAAATTCTGCAAACGATAATGTGTTTGCAAGTTTATATTTGATGCATGAAACGTGGAGAAAGTTTTCTCTAACTTTTCTTCCTCTGTTACGGGATACCCACAAAATTCTAGCTTTGAACAAATTCGGTATAAAGCAGAGGTGTAATCATTTACCCTCTTAAAATCTTGGAACCTAAGACTGTTCCATTCATCTCTAGAAGTAGGAAGTAAAACTTCCTTTAGATGACCGAATCTGCTTTTCAAATCTTCCCATATCATATATGGGTTATCATAATTAAAATACTCATGCTGTAGCAATTCATCAATATGTTTATGGATGAAAACATCAGCTCTTGCTTTATCCTGGTCAGAGCAATCATTGTATTCTTGGATTGCGTCTAACACATCCATAGATTTTAAATGTCTTTTGACATTTGCTGTCCAAGACATATAATTTTCTCCAGAAATGTTGAGTGCTGGGAATTCGAGTTTTGCTATATTTGACATTTTGTTGCTAAACATAATAGAGCAAATAATAAGATAAATATTAGAATCCATATATATCAATCAACAATGAGATACAATACATTGGTAGAGCTATAAACATATAAAAGAAAAAGAACATGCCGAACTCTTCAGATGGGAGATTAAAAATTAGAATGAGAAGTAGTATAAGCATTATAGTGACCAACATCAAAACCGGGTGAATCATTTTGAGAATTTTATCTTGGATAAATTTAATAAGAAGAATGTTTGTTGTAAATGAAATGGGGTTAATGATTGGTTATTTATAGTGGAGGTTTATAACCCATTTATAACGGTTATATTACCGTTTATAACGGTAATATTACCGTTTGTGTGTGTGTGTGTATATATAATATATAATATTAATTATTTTAAAGTAAGATAATAAATAAGATATTAAATACAGTTTATTTTATAAAATATATATATAATTAGTATGCACAATAATAAGAATAGAATTGTTAGTGTAAATAAATCAAACTTCTAAAATAGTTATCAAATTTTAATAACAATGTTTATACACATTATTGCTATTACTCAGTATATTAGTTAGTATATGTATATGCATAGATATATATCTAATGTACATAATTAAAGAAGTGTTTATGATGCTTATGTAGATACCTTTGTGTCTATTACCTTTCTTGGTTAGGATATAAGCGGCTCGTGCTGATAACGTGTTATAATATTACTACAAGATTAGCAATTATTCCTTAAACTTGAAGAGTTGAAGATGACAAAACAAACAAGAACATAAGAGATATACATATATATTTCGTAACTCCTTTTGATTGTCTGTATCACTTATTGTTACAAATATAAGATATATATACACACTTTACATTCACTATTTGGGGGACATAAGCTAATAATTTGATTGAAGACTTTCACCATCCACATTTTTACCCACACGTTAGTTGAAGACTTTCACATGCAAATGTTTCCATCCATTCACATGGATGTTTTACCCACACGTTAGTTGAAGACTTTCACATGCAAATGTTTCCATCCATTCACATGGATGTTTTACCCACACGTTATAACAACTCACATTTTTTTGTTCATAAAAAAAAGGGTTTGGATGATGCTTTTATTATAAATCTAACATCTCATATTTGCAATAGTTTTTATTATTTATTATTTATTGAACAGTGTCTCTAATATCATTGATGCGGAAAGAAAAGTAATATTGTAATATACAAATAATGATTTTAGTGTTAAGAGATGTTTTGTCTTGTTGTAATGTAGTCATTAGATAACATTAGTAGATGAATTGATGACACAACTCAGATTAACAACGGTCCAACAATCTGTTAGTTAGAGCATATATGACAAAATGTTCGTTCAGCTAATTAAGGCAGCACATGGCTTAGTTAGAACGGGTAATATGTATGGCCATTATAATAATAAAAAGGAATAAGTTGGGGTTTAGGCTCTAGAAACTCAAGACCTATGTTTGTTACATGTAGGCTAGGTTCCCTTGAGATTCAAGTTCAGTTAAGTTGTTTACTTACTTTAGTATTTATATAGTATCATGTTATCGTTACGTAAGCACTAAGAGCTTTAAAGCCCCAAGCTATAATTTCTTTTTATAGTTTAACGGCCAGAGGAGCTTTAAACCTTTTATTTATTTATTCTTTTAACAAACACATAGAATAAAAACTAAATAATAATATAACAATACTAAAATTAAAATTTAAGTTAAAAATAAAATTTAACAAACACATAGAATAAAAACTAAATAATAATATAACAATACTAAAATTAAAATTTAAGTTAAAAATAAAAAACATTCTAATAAAAACATATAAAAAACATAAAAAAAATAACGAAAATATAACAACTTAAATTAACCAACATATAACTAATATTCGCCGGTGTTCTCTTCGTCGTCGTCGTCATTGCCCTCGTATGCATATTTGGCTATTATCTTTGTTTGTTTTTATCTCCAAAAATGCCCGTGTGGCCGGACCTAGATGCGATAGATCATTTGCGAGAAACTTGAAATCCTTGTCTCGTTGTCGCTTCGATTGAACTATTTTTCTTTCATCATGCATGACTTTATCTTCCGCATGCATCAATTTTCTTTTTTCATGCTTTATTTTGATTTCATTTTTTGAGTCTTTATTAACCTTGGCTATCCTAGATAGTTTTAGCTCTAAGTTGTCAAAGCGGGAGCTCACTTCGGAACTCATCGATGATGTTGTTCTAGACGAAGTTCCTCCGCCTCTAGTCGCCGTCTTGACTTTATCTCTTCCTGTCAAACATGGTAACTCATCCAGTTCAACAAAATAAAATCGGGATCAAACTCGTTTAAGTTAAATTGACAACGACCATCCAACGTGGCTTGATACGACGATTGATCGGCCAAAGTAGAGGTTGTCTTTGACCATTTTGACGGTCCTGATGTAGATGACGGGACCATCGCCCACTTTGGTGAGCTCGTGAATTGTATCCAAGCTTCCAACATATTGAAATCTCCTTTATTTTCGGCCCTGTATTGTTTTAAGGCAAACTTCATCACGTTGGCATCGCTTATGCCGCTTTTTCTCCCATTGTTAGCAATGCGGGTGTAAATGTTGGAGAAGTTGGTTATTATTATTATTTTTTTGCGCATTTTTTACACGGAATCCTCCCCACGGTAGAAACCTTGACCCATTGTAGCAAAGAACTTACCACGTATTTCATCCCAAAACTCAGGGTATGTTTACCATCACATTTGATACAGATAAAAACTTAGTATTAATCAACAAAAAAATAATACCTGAAATATATATATATAAATATGTTTATAATGAACTGAGTTTTTGGACGAGTCAATTCACGCACGTGCCAACGGCATCACCTCATCCGTTACCACTTTAATCTTTCACCCTTTTCCCTAGTTGTTGGACCGCTAGGTTCCTTTTTATGACTTCGTTTACGAAAAACTTGTGGTTCAGATACTTGGGTTTGGGGTATTTGAGTTTCGGGTGTTTGGGTTTCGTGTACTTGCAAAGACATGTACGGCATTGGCGGTCGAAAACATATCGCTGAACGGTTGCATGGGTAGAGGCATACAGGTCGATGACCTTGTTGGTGGCGAAAAAGGGTTATCAGAGTCATTTTTATTTGAGAGCAAACTAGTCCACCACAATTGATCCGGATCCCACAGGTTCGAGTTCGAGTTTGAGCTCGAGCTTGGGTTCAGGTTTGGGTTTGAGCTCGGATTCATGGTTATAGAAAGTTGTTAGTAAAATAGGTTAATTTATTTTCCAAATGGTCATAATACCGTTAAAAGGATGAGGGCCCACATAAATCACATATATTGTCGGTCTTCGGGAGGCCACCCCCTTGAGCGCCCATTCAAAGCCGCCCCTTGGTGGTGCTACTTTCCAAATCCGCCTTATGACCGCTTCCAACCCCGCCCATTGCGAATCGTCTAATGTGAACTTTAGAAACCACATGAAAACATTTTTTTTATGTCTAGTAGAGCTTGTATATACGTTTAGAAGTATTTTCGTTAAATGAAAAAGAAAAACGGCAATGACAAAACAACACCGCCACTTGGCCCAACCCAGCCGTATGAAGCCCCTTAAACGCCTCCAAGTTATCTCTAGCTCCGGGGAAACCCGCCCACCCGAAGGCCTACTGGTGGTAAAACCCGGACACCCTCAGGATCAAACAGAAGATCATAAAGATCTCAGTCTTCCTTCATTGAGTCACTCATGTCCCCTCAAAGTGTTGTAAGTGGGCATTGAATTTATGTCTCGACTAACAAACCCTTGTTTCCTACCAGTACACAACATTTAAAAGGACGTTAACACAAGAATTTAAATAACTAAATATGAATTAGTAAGGATTCAAATGTTAACAACCTATGTAGTAGCCGTAGTGGTGGTAGTGGTAGTGGTGGTGGTGGTCGTAGTGGTAGTCGTCGTCGTAGTGGTAGTCGTGGTCGTCGTAGTGGTAGTGGTAGTGGTAGTCGTAGTCGTAGTAGTAGTGTAACTCATGTCCGTCGTACAATAGTAACCAAGATTCAAAAGTAATCCAATTAGCTTACTCATGCAATTTTTCTCTAATCATGTCACTAAATCTTCAAATCAAGTCTCACCAGTTGTTTTGTGCGTCAAGAAAGAAATGGAGGATAAGATGAGGGACTCGGAATTTGCTATATATGAGGTTAAATTTGAAAAATAAAAAAATGACACTAATTAAGTTAAATTTATAAATAAAAAATAAAACCACGTCACCATTTAACGTCAACATAAAAAATAGAAAAGATTTTCTATGTGAAACAAAAATGAAAAAAGCTAAAGAAACATGATAAAACCTTTAATTTAATAAAGTATAAAAATTAAGTGTCTTAGATGAACACTTTTTAAATTTACATGAATTAATTGAAACACTTCAAAACTTGTTGATTACTATTATATTTATGAAATTCTCCATAATAAATTACTAACCATGTTATACATATCAAAGTAAAGTGCTAACACAAGGACTTAAATAAATAAATATAAATTAATAAGGATTAACATAATATGTGAATAGATAACCTAATCTTTTGTACGTATTTATACTACCCATGTCATATAAAGTAAAGTACTAACACAACGATATAAATGACAAATTATTAGCTGGTAAGGATTAGCATGTTATTTTTATATATTTATGTCTTTTTTCGTCATTGTTTCTTTTCGCACACCATTGTGTTTTTTCGCTTATCATTGTGTCTTTTTTCGTCATTGTGTCTTTTCGCACACCATTGTGTCTTTTCACTTATAATTGTGTCTTTTTTCGTCATTGTGTCTTTTCGCACACCATTGTGTCTTTTTTCGTCATTGTGTCTTTCCGCACACCATTGTGTCTTTTCGCTTATAATTGTGTCTTTTTTCGTCATTGTGTCTTTTCGCATACCATTATGTCTTTTCACACACCATTGTGTCTTTTTGCTTATCATTGTGTATTTTTTCGTTATTGTGTCTTTTCGCACACCATTGTGTCTTTTCGCTTATCATTGTTTTTTTTCGTCCTTGTGTCTTTTCGCACATCATTGTGTCTTTTTTCGCCATTGTGTCTTTTCGCGTACAACTGTGTCATTTTTTCGCACACTATTGTGTCTTTTCGCTTATCATTGTGTCTTTTTTCGTCATTGTGTTTTTTTCGTCATTGTGTCTTTCAACTCATCATTATGTTGTTTTAAATACTAATAACACCATTGTGTAATAATAATATGTAAAAATAATGATAAAATAACAACAAATTATCTAATACATAAAACACAATGATTAATACATGTTACACAATAACTTGAAACGTAAAACACAATGGTGAATATGTATAACGCAATGACCTAAAACGTAAGACACAATGGTGAATACGTATAACACAATGGCCTAAAACGTAAGACACAATGGTGAATACGTATAACACAATGGCCTAAAACGTAAGACACAATAGAAACAATATAATACACAATGACACAATGAACAACAAAAAAACACAATTAAAAACCATTAATTTTTTTTATTTTTATATAACAATATGATACTCATATTAAAGATAAAAAACGCTTAATATTATGGTGAATTTTTTTTAAAAAAGTAATGTTGTATGAAAAAGTTATGGACATTTTAAAATGATAGGGAAATTGGCATGTGACTTGCATGTGGAGAGAGAAAGTCAACAAATGTGGGTTATTACATTCATGCCCTTTCCAACAATTTTATTTATTAAATTAATCTTAGTCATTCAAATCTAAGATCAATGAACTGGATTTCTTCTAACTCTTCTCATTTTTGTTGTCCTTTGTATTTTAACTTTACCCCTATATAATATATATAAACGAAGACATAAAAATCCTATGTGGTCGCTCCCATTTTTTTTGAGTCACCAGATTTGCATGATTTTTAAATAGAGGGCTTTGAGCATTTGACCCGAATTCATGGGTATGGGTTTTACCAAACCCAGATATTCCTTAAACGAGTTATAACATCTAATTAAATTAAAATTTATTCTCACCAAATTATTGATGTAAAAATCTTATAAATTCCTTAAACGAGTTATAACATCTAATCAAATTAAAATTTATTCTCACCAAATTATTGATGTAAAAATCTTATAAAATAGGATATAATAAAAATTGATATCTTATTTATTTTTAAAAAGATATATATATATATATATATATATATATATATATATTATTTAAATTAAAAAAACCAATTTGAGTAAAAAAATAAACAGGTGTCGGGTCTCATCAAACCATAAGTATATTATTAACTTTCATACATATTATTTATAATTAAAAAACCAATTTTATAATAAAAAAACGGGTCTTGGATCTCATCAAAACCATATAGCTTTTAAACCGGATTATAACATCTCATTTATTTGTGAAACAATTTATCATCAAACTATAAGTATATTATTAACTTTCATACAATAAAAAAATATAAATTTAAAAAATAAATAAATATTAGAACAAATAATATAAAACAACCCTGTAATACAGGGATAAAAACTAGTGTATAACAGGGGACGAGTGGTGGCCTGCTTCAAACTATAGCCAACCATGTATGAAGCCTACTTCAGTAACAGCTTCACAAATGAACTTGTGTATTACGTCGTCTTGTTACTTTTGCTTCTTATTTCACCTTTATTATTCGTTTTGGAGCTCATAATCTCCATCCGTTCAAGTTTCCAACGCGATGAAAACATGTCCGGAAAAGTGGTCTTGATCACCGGTGCTTCATCGGGACTTGGAGAGGTACGTAAATGTTAATAAACCTATCCATTCACAAAATAAAAGTTAATCAAATACATAAATATAACAGCTCATGGCGTATGAATATGCAAAAAGAGGGGCGAATTTAGTGATTACGGCGATAAAAGAACCAGAGAGCCGACTCGAGCAGGTAGCCAATACGGCTCGTGAACTCGGCTCTCCTGATGTTCTTTTTTTGTTTGCTGATGTGTCTAAGGTCGACGAGTGTAGGATGTTCGTGGAAGAGACTATTAAACATTTTGGTCGATGTGAGTATTCCTTAATTAATTACCTCTTAATAATATATTTTATCACCCTTATTAAGCCATTAACATAACATGCTACTTGATTAATTGGTTCGCAGTGGATCATCTTCTTTGCAATGCAGGAATCGCACCCCTTTATTCAATTAACATTGATGTCACCAAATTCGAACCAGTTATGGTATGTTGATCCTGTAAAAATTAAAGCTGTACTTATTAGAAAATGAATGTGCATGACTCTAATGGATTTCAATGTGAATATGTTTAGGACATAAACTTTTGGGGATCGGTGTATCCAACTCATTTTGCAATCCCGCACCTAATGAAAGCTAATGGAAGGATCATCGTCAATGCCTCAAGTGCTGGCGTGTTAAACGTGCCGAGAGGAGGCGTCTACAATGTACTAACGCATTTCCATACATAATCTTTCTTAAATAATCATAATATACCAATGGGGGCATTTACACACACACACACCATCTAACATGTAATCTCACACCATTTCAAACGACTGTTTGAATAGAGATTGGACGACCATACCAAAAATTTACAAAGTGTGACCGTCTATGGTCACAGTGGTTGTCCGTATGTTAGCCAAATGGTTGCTTTGACTAATAACTTTCAAAGTTTGACCACCCTATGGTTAGAACGGTCGTTCATGTGCTATTCAAACGACTGCCCTGATAGATAATTTTTAATATATGACTTTCTCTTTTTACTCTCAGGCAAGTAAAGCAGCATTGATCAGCTTCTACGAGTCCCTTAGACATGAAGTGTCGCCGGCAATAAAAATCACAATTGTGAAACTCAGGCACGTAAACACAAGCCTCATAACAGCCAAATAGTCAACCGACAATGTTGGTATTCGGCTAAAAAGAGTAAGTAGTAGTTACTGGTTGACTAATTTCCCAACAAATTGCAAAAGATGAACCATCTGCGGTTACTAGCTAAAGGAATACTAAACCTAACCTAACTACATATATGCTTTTGCCAGGATATAGGATATGTGCACCCAACGATGTCGCCTGACGCATGTGCGAAAGCCATAGTGGCTGGATCATGCAAAGGAGAAACGTCCATTACACAACCGAGATATATTAAGGCTCTCTGCTTGGGCAAGTCTTTATTCCCAGAAGTACACCATATTTATTTCAATAATTATTTTACCTCAGTATTCAAACAACTGCAAAAGGATGGATAAGCAGTGACTCGATCCGTTGCAACAACAATAAATGGCAACTAGTTTTATGCCAGTCTGGTGTATGGATTGTTTAACGTTATAATATCATAACTCAGTTTTTCTGAATTCCTTGGAGCAGAGCCTCTGTTGGATCAGGCCCACTTCACACACACAAACTCACGATTTTGTTTAAGTGTATACGCAGAAAAAATGAAAGGCTTCTCTATTAATAAAGTGAGGTACGTCAACAAATAATTATACTACTATTTAGAATAAACAAAGCACCAAACACATGCTAAATATGACCACGTATTCCACTATTTCAGCAACAAACTTCAATGTTCACTTGTTCCCCAAGTTCACACGTTTACCTCCATGAGACCATTTCTACCGCTCACATCCCATAAAACTCCGTAAGTTATTTAGTGACCCATTTAACTTCCGAACCATAACCCACTGACCTGTGAACGAAACCCGATTAACCCAACAGCCTCAGCAGGTCATCTCTGAGTACGTGATTTTCATTACTTAGTGCATCAACTCTCTCTCTTGCAACTCTTCACACTCAGCCTACACAAACATTATCAAACTAAAACTATATTTCAGAAGTCAAATCTGCATGGTTAAATGCATTAGTAACAAAAAAAATAAAAATGAAAAAAATAAGCCTTTGATTTTGTCAGATAGGTCACAGGTTCGAATCCAACTTCCATAGGGATCTGGAAACAGTTGGATTTTGAGCATCATGAAGCTACACCAATTATTAACCTTATTTATATGAATTATTTGACATTCTAACATAAATAAATATAATCCATAAATTCAATAACAATTTTTTTCGGATATATGGGTTTGTTAAAAAGTCTAGTTTGGTTGGTATGGTTCCGTTATTTTCGATACATACAAAACTGAAAAACAACCGAAAATAGAGTTTTCGAGAATACATAAAAACTATACCATCAGTGTTGGGTTGAAATATGCTATTTCGATTTAAATGTGTCGATTAAATGTGTCGGTTTACCTGGTCCCATAACATTGCATTATGAGCTATTGAGCTTTCCCATTTATGGGTTCCGATAGTCATTAATAAAATTAAACCAGGAAAAATTTCATGAATTCGTTTAATAACTACCTTGTTACGCATTCTCGTTCTCCTAGCCGACTATCAATTAGATTGCTTTCTCTTATGCCTCTTTAGTTCCTGTTCATCATGTTGTATGATAATTGCATAAGTAATTAATTTAAACATTTAATCAATAAGATATAAATGATATAATAATATCTAAAAAAGCATATACAAATAAAAAAAAATGCTTTTTAATTTTATTCATGCCAGTGCCTACTGTCCCATTATCGGTGGCAGCAACACTGCTTGAGAAGCACTAGATGGATTAAATTGGATTACCACTGCCACATTTCAATCGGTAGCAGTCATATTAACAGGATTGTCATTCTGCAAACTGGCTGCATAAAATACAAATTATAATTTTATATTATGAATCAAAAAGGCAAAGTAAAGGTCAAAAGGACAGAGTTTGAATTACCATATGAAGAACCATCATTGTCAGCACTACCAATATTAAACTTTATAAATAGAACAAGCTACCTCTAGGCTGGTTACAATTTAACAATCATTTTTTAACACAGTGACCACTAAAGAGGTCATTATTATTTAGCAGTAGGTTGACAAAATTAGTCGTCTGGTCAATATAGGAATGCAAATGACCAACTGGGTCAACGGACTGAATGTTTAATTAACTTTCCGTGAACATTTTAGCGGGAAGTTCGCTCATGTTCATTTAATAAACAAACAAACATGAACAAAAAATTTGTATTCGTTTAATTAAACGAGCGAACATGGACACATGTTTCGTTCATTCATTTACGTTCGTGAACGTTCGTTTATTTATGTTCGTTTACATATTAATAAAAAAAATATGTTAAATATTATATGGATGAGTCATCTACTTAATGGTTTTATATTTATTCATTTGTGTCCATTTAAATGTCTTCATTCATGATTGTTTGTGTTCATTTACATTTGTTCATATATGTAAATTATATTTATGTTTGTTTATCTTTGTTCAGATATGTTCGTTTAGATTCTACACAAACGAACATAAATGAACACGACTATGTTCAATTTTAGATACACGAACATGAAGACAAATATTTGTTCGATCAAGTGTTCGTATTCGTGTTCGTTTAAAGTTAAATGAACTAACACGAACATGCCCTTGTTCATGTTCGTTTGGTTCATTTACAGGCCTGTGAACAACATAAAATGTTAAATGTGAAATCTCATACTACCATGGATGTTGTAATATCTAAAATAGAACGCAGACAAAATTCCTAGAAGAAATCCCGAAACGATTGAGAAACACTGGTGGCACACACACGCAGTGAATGAAAACTGCAAATCAAAACCACCAACAATCTCCTCCTCTTCTAGAAGCTTTTTACTGACTAATTATGCTCATATCATTCTTATCTTACAGTGGACATTTATCCAAAATATGGTTTTCTTTTCGAAAATGTTGTTATACCGGCCAGAAACATAAATGTCAACATATATCCCAACTTATCTTTGTTACGCGTAGAAAGAAGTTTTGCATTTACAATCTATGGTAAACGTCTACATCACATACCTTGCTGGAAAACTAGCCAATGTTCACGTTTTCAACGATCCACATCTGACTCATCAGCAGGGCTGGCCTTAGAGGGTGGCAGGGTAGTCGACGGCAACAGGCCCGACACTACGCTAGGCCCGAAATTGTTATTTTAAAAAAACATTATAAGTATTTTTATGAAAAAAATATATGTATAATCAATGCCTCAACACAATTACATAACCACTAGCTTGAACTAGTGACAAAAGGGTATGACATCTAAACAAAAAGATTGTGAGTTCTAATCTTATTTGAGACATTTTTAAGCTTATTTTTAGACAAAAGTTTTTTACACTCATATTATAATCAAGTAAGTCCATTTAAAATTAAATTGAAACCCAACAAAATGTTCCTTTTACTTAAGTCCCAAATAAAATTTCGCCTTCTCGAAGTCGGTGCTCATCAGCGCTTGAGGCCGCCTCTAAGCGATAACACAGAGTCACAAAATCGTATTCTTTCAACTTTCATTCCATTTTCGTAAACAAAATTTCAACCCAAACCGACCCAATCCATTTTTATTAGCAATATAAAAAGGCCCATTTCAACTCAAATCATTTTGTCTTACAAAAACAAATACTTGACAAAATAGTGTTTATTATTGAGAGACCGAAACGACCTAGCTCGTGTTGACCTGCAATAAATAAATATGTTTAAACTCAAACCTGTTTTTAGTTTCAAAAAATGAATACTTGACAAAATAGTGTTTATATACTCAACGCAAACTGACCCAATTTGTTTTGACCAGTAATATAAAAGGTTTTTTTTACAACTGAACCCGTTTTAACCTTTGTTAATTATAAGTAACTAGTAAATTACCCGGTGCGTTGCGTCGGGACTGGTTAGATATGCTTAAATACCTGTCATGTTGCTCTAAATTCTAAAATGCAAGCGTTAAAACAAATAAAATATTTAAAACGATGTTTATTTGGCCGTTAAACCCCGAACATTGATAAATCTGAGCATTGTCGGTACCTGGCGTTGAGGCGGTGAACTGACACGAATTTGGTCGATTTCGGTTACTATACAGTATAAGAAATGTTGGTAAAGAACCTGAGCATTGTCTGTACCCAACGTTGTGGCGGTGAGTCGACAAGAATTTGGTCGGTTTCAGTTATTTTTGTTACAGGACAATATAAACAATGTTGGTAAAATGTAAGCATTAAAACCCAAAAATAAATTCGTCAAATTAACATATAAAAAACAAATAGCTAAAATGGCGTTTATTCGGTCGATAAAATCCGGGCCTTAGTAAAATTCGAGCATCGTTGGTCCCGACGTTACGGTTGTTAGTCGACATCAATTCGGTCGGTTTTGGTTACGTTCTTTATGGTTCCAGAACTTAAACAAAAATGTATATAAAATCCGGTCGTTGGTAATCCTGCGCGTTGTCTGTTCCAGACGTTGTAGTGGTGAGTCGACACGAATAACCGTTTAATCATCAAACTTGAAACCAAAAACTAAAATAATATATATAATACTTGGACAGTCAGGCGCCGCCAAATGGACCAATAATAGTCCAGCGATGCCAAACTTTCTTTTTATTATATATAATAATAATTGACACAAAAGTATTTATTAAGTCAAAACATAGACTAAACCACTTGTGTTGACAAGTAACATAAAAGGGCCTATTTCTACTTAACCTGTTTTCTCTTATAAAAACGAATAATTGACAAAATAATAATTATAGGTTATCTTAAACCGACCATCTCATGTTGACAAGTAATACGTACAAAGGAACATGTTTCAACTCAAACCCAATTTAAGTTTCGAAAAACGAATAACTGACATTTTGATTCATATTTGTTATAATAATAATACCACACATTTTATCAATTATATAATGCATAATTGAATATGTAGGTTTATGGTACGTCAAGCCCGGTACGACTTTTATTTATTACATTATGTATTATGTTTATTACATTATTGTTATTGTCTACTAATTAGGCTTATTGGGCTGGGGTCTGTGGAGGTAACCCCTAACCGGGCCTGACCCAATAAAGGTTAGGGTTTCTTGATGGTAGACATGGTGTTCCTATAAGGGAGCATTCATCATTCATTTGAAAGGACATTCTTTTGGACCCTTGGCCTCCAACATATTTTTGTGTCTGTAAACAAGAGGAAACTCTTAGCAGTCACCTCCACTCCCCCACTTTTCCATGGCAGATCTCGAACAACCGGAGAAGAAGATCAAGGCGTTCGTTCAATCATCTCGAAGACCGAGGAACATTGAACCAGATCCATTCCATGTTTTTTCATTGGCACAATCCGTGAGACACGGAAACGAGTCACGTTTTGTTCTTCTCTACTCCAAACTTCAGATATGTTATCGTGTTATTTTTACACACGATTCAAAATCAATAATTACAAATCTGAGTTATAGATCTAGATATTTCAAGGAGAAAGGTACAGATCTGGCTTTTAATGGGTTTTTAAGTTTTCAATCGAAACTTTAAGATCCGTTTTATGGGAGTTAGATACAACGGTGATTACAGATTTAAGTGACAGACCTTGATTTTGAACTGAAATTTTCCAGATCTAGGTTTCTGTGCAACTCCTAAATCTTCTCAAATTAAGGATAAATTGGTGATATGTTTTATGACATAAGAGATCATGTTTTCTTCATATCTCTGCTTCTTCATCACTCACACACGTTTTGTGGGACCATTATTCATGTCTAAACACATTCATACAATTTAAATATCTCATGAAAAGAGAAACTGCAATTCGTATAGCACAATGTACAACTTAATTTTGGGGGTATCCTTTGAAGGAAACATCTCATGAGAAGCATGACAGGCTATGTGACAGGCTATTCTAGTGCTAGTTATAGCACCATGATAACAATTTCAAAAATTTTGTTTTTCTTTTGTGGAGTTCTGATTTACGACTCTCGTCTTTCAAAAAGCATACTAGAGTTAATGCCACCAGCGTCGTTCCATCACCGATACGTCACGAGCGGGTTCAAAGGTCAACTTCGCCCACCACGGATCCCATACACACTTCGGTGTGTTGTTGAAGATCATGGCAGGTTACAAACGAGAGTTAGCGGAGTAACACCCGACACCTCAAACCACACAGCTCCGGCATACCAGCCACGCCACATAACGGCAGGCTATCTGGGCACTCCTGCGGATCAACTGCGGAAATGAGTACCACACCGGCATCTAATATCACCACCGGGGAGATGAGGAATCAGCTAGTCAGAGCCACGACATGTCAGAACTGATATAAGTGTATCAATGGTGCTCAAGAACTTAGCCAAATGCTTAGTTTATCAATAAACTGAAACTGAATATAAATACAAAGCCAAACAAATGGTTCTAAATAATAAACGAGAAAAAACAGGAAACAAACTAGACCAAGTAAAAGCTAAAAATAAGAAACTTCAAACTCCACTAATCCCACGTGCAAGACTTCTTCAGCAGCCTCAAACGGTCATTCTAACGACCCAAATATTCCAACAAACCCTTCCTCAAACTAGACATGATTCATGTCTAGTTTGCTTTTCACCGAGCAAACGCTTAACTGATCTCTAATCTTCATAAAAACTTCACGATGCAGTGGTTTTGTCAAGACATCCGCCAACTGATCTTTAGTTCCACAATGCTCCAGCTTCACAATACCTTCACTTACTAGGTCTCTAAGAAAATGATAACGAACACCGATATGCTTGCATTTCCCATGGAAGACCGGATTCTTCGACAACTTAATAGCTGAAGTGTTGTCACATAAAATTTTAGTTGGTTTACTTATTTTAACTCCAAATTCTTTCAAAATATCACGCACCCAAAGCAGTTGACATGCACATGCAGCAGCAACATACTTGGACTCTATCGACGAAAGAGCAACTACACTTTGTTTCTTTGATGACCACGTAACCGCAGCTCCATCCCCCAAAATCAGAAAACCCGATGTGCTCTTTTTATCATTCAAGTCACCAGCATAATCACTATCAGAAAAAACTTTCATCTCACCATTACCACCTCTTTTATACCAAATTCCAAAGTCTAGAGTGCCCTGAATGTGCCTCATGACCCTCTTTGCTGCATCATAATGTTCAATCATAGGCTTTGACATAAAATGACTAATTAAACTTACCACAAACTGCAAATCTGGCCTGGTATTCGTGATATACATAAGACTTCCCACCATTTGTTTAAACAAAGTAGCATCAACACTTTCATCATCATCATTCTTTAATTTTGTACCAGAAATAATCGGATTCTTGACAACATTGCACTCTAACATTTCAAACCGGCTGAGCATCTTTATTGCATATGTTCTTTGAGAAACATGAATCCCGGTTACTGTTTGTACTACTTCAATTCCCAAGAAATACCTCATCTTTCCCAAATCTGTCATCTCAAATTCTTTCTTCATCGAACACCTAAAATCTTCCATCATCGAATCATTGTTTCCCGTGAATATCAAATCATCGACGTATATACTCACATACTATACCTTCCCGTTTTGCCCCTTCTTCACAAACAAGGTGTTTTCGGTTTGCTCCTCTCAAAACCTTGGTTAATAAAATAACCTTAGATTCGATTGAATCAAGCTCTGGGAGCTTGTTTCAAACCATAAAGGGCCTTCTCAAGTTTATACACCTTATTCTCTCTTCTAACTTACCATGTAAAAATGCTGATTTAACATCCATTTGATACAGGTTCCAACCACGTTGTGCAGCAATAGCAATCATCAACCTTATAGTATCCTTCCTTGCAACGGGAGCAAAAACTTCAACATAATCAATACCGTATTCTTGGCCGTAACCCCGAGCTACCAATCGTGCCTTATACTTTTCGACTTCACCTTTCTCGTTTAACTTGGTCTTGTATATCCATTTAACCCCAATACACTTAGCTTCTTTTGGCATATCTACAAGACACCTTGTTCCATTCTTCTCTATTGCATTAATTTCAGTATCCCTTGCCTTCTTCCATTTATCCATCTTAATGGCTTCATCAAAACATATGGGATCGTGGTCGATTTCCTGCACCACATTTACTTCCTCATCTTCCAAATCACGTTCATCACCAACCACATAATCCTCCAAATACCTTGGAGCTCTTCTAACTCTCGGCTCTTTAACATTACTCGGACCTGCCTCACTACCTTCTGGTTCATCTTCTACCCACTCAGGTTCATTATCATCGTCATCACTTTTTCTCACAACATAATCAGAATTAAACACATAATTGACCTAAGTAATCTCAACTTCCTTCGCTCTCTTTTCATCATCCGATTCCCATTTCCATTCCTTATCTTCTTCGAACACTACATCATTACTTACAACAACTTTCATACTTGTCGGATCTATTAACCGATATCCCTTCGACTCTTCATTAATACCAGTTAAGATACAAACCACACTTATGTCGTCAAGTTTAACTCTCTTATGTTTAGGTACAGGAACGTGACCCAAACAACCCCAAACTCTCAAGTGTTCAACTGTTGGCTTCTTTCCATACCATGCTTCATCGGATGTGATATGTGAAAGAGCATTGCTTGGACACTTATTCAAAATGTAGAAACTCCAAAGATACGCTTCTGCCCAAAACTTTTTAGGAATCTGTTTTGAAGCAAGGAGAGTTATTATCATACCAATAACTGTTCTATTCTTCCTTTCGGCAACCCCGTTTTGTTTAGGTGTATACCTCGTAGTTGGTTGCCTTTTTATACCATGTTCCTTACAAAATTTGGCAACTCACATGACAAATACTCACCTCCACTATAGGTTCTTAGACATTTAATCATGTTGCCCATTTCTTTTTCAACTTGTGCTTTAAATTCTTTGAAATAATCTAAGGCCTCCGACTTTTCTTTTAACAAGTAAATCCACCCTTTCCTACTGAAATCGTCTATGAAACTCAACATATATTTCTTACCTGAATTCTAGGATGGTGTAATCGGACCTCATATGTCGGAGTGAATCAGCTCCAAGACACACTCAGCACGCCACTTGGCTATCTTGGGTATGTATTCTCTAGTTTGCTTTCCAACCAAACAATCTTTACACGCGATTTTCTCGACAATAAACCTGGGCAACCCCCTAACCATTTTTTTTGCTGAAGTGTACCCATGCTCGTTTTACTGATGTGGCCGAGTCTCTCATGCCATAAGCTAGCCATATCTTCTTCACTTGTATAGTTACATCATTCCAACCTCTGATCCATGAGTCTACCAACATCTTCACACACTAAAAACATTCTATTTGCACTCATCTTGCTCACGAACATCAACCCTCTTTCTCCATGATACACTTTACAAGTATTGGAATGAAAAAAAGGATAAACCTATCTCTTGAAGCTGTCCGACACTTAGCAAACAGTTCTTTAATTCACCCACATAATAGACATCTTGAATAATGAAAGTGACGCCTTCTATCTTTAGTTTTACATTGCCTTTTCCTCCCACAGCCATACGCGTATTATTATCGAGTCTTACTGTCGTGTAAAAACTTTGATCAAATGTTACAAACTTCTCTCTAATGCCGCACATATGGTTTGAACACCCCGAATCCAAGAACCAAAGCGTGCCCTTGGTGTCGTCACTTGTGAGAGCCATCAACACAAGTTCATCAACCTGCGATTCGGTCATAAGCATAACCTCCTCGTTTTCGTTAAAACCAACATTATTTGCTACTTTTTCACCCCGACATTCATATTAAAAATGTCCAAGTTTATGACATTTATAATACTCAGTTGTTTCTTTATTGAAAGAAAACTATCTTCCACGGCCACGTCCCCTTCCTCTCGAACCCGATCTTCCTCTTTCACGACCACAGCTACTACTCGACCCTTCATTTTCGTCAATCTTCAAGGCACGATCATCTTTTCTTTCACCTTTTCTAAACTTTTGTTCATGAACTATGAGAGAGATCTGCAACTCTTCTACCGTCATTGCCTCAACATCCTTAGACTTCTAAATCGAAACCACCACGCACATATATTTCTCAGAGAGTTCTGAGAATCTTCTCTACGATTTTGGTATCCGTCAACACTTTACCATTACTTCTCATCTGATTTGAGATGGTCAAGACTCTGCCAAAAGACTCAGGTATGGTCTCGTCATTCTTCATTTCAAGGATCTCGAAATATCTTCTTAACTTCTGCAACATTGATCGCTTCACCCGTTCATTCCCGGCAAACCTTTTCTTCATAGAATCCCACATTGCCTTGGACGTACTCCTGTCAGGAATTTGCTCAAAAGTTACCCTATCAATCGCTTGACTTGCAGATCGACAATTTTGAGTTCTTCCAGTTTCTTCCTTTGAGCATCACTCACAGCGATGCCGACGGCCGGTTCTTTGATTCCCGGATCAATGAGCTTCCACAGTTGTTTTGCACGCAGCTGATTTTCCATCATATCGCTCCAATGTTCATAATGACCATCAAACATTGGAACTTTCATATGCTCTTCACTCATGACCATGGCTATCTCTATCGATCGAACAATAAATTGCTCTGATACCAGTTGATATAAGTGTATCAATGGTACTCAAGAACTTAGCCAAATGCTTAGTTTATCATTAAACTGAAACTGAATATAAATAAAAAGCCAAACAAACGGTTCTAAACAATAAACGAGAAATAACAGGAAACAAACTAGATCATGTAAAAGCTAAAAATAAGCAACTTCAAACTCCACTAATCCCACGTGCAAGACTTCTTCAGCAGCCTCAAACGGTCATTCTAACGACCCAAATATTCCAACAAGAACCGCAGACCAGTGCATCAGTGCCGCGAAAAACTCTGCCACAGCAGCGGTACCCGCACACCTGAGCTGTTGACATGCTCCGTGGACGCCAGACATAGTTTTGTTTCCTTGTTTCCCCTTACCATGTTTCATAATGTTCTTGAAACTTTATACACAAGTTTAGTGCCCCCCCCAAGCAAACTCTGCGTTCGCGGGTTAAACTCCGCCAGCTGCAAACAAGCTTCGTGTTGGCATAAATGATTCCACCACTAGCGTCCGCCGGTTAAGCTCCGCCACGCGCATACAAGCTTCGACAAATCATTTGTCTTCCACAGACCACATGAAAGTTCCAAGCAAAGTAATGGTGAATCAAATCCAGCCCTTGTGGATCAAGTATAAGCTTCAGTGGGTCAATTCTTGTCTCCGCAAGCGCATGCAAGTGCCTGAGTACCAACATCCACAACCATATGCACGCTTCTGTGAACCAACTCCAAGCACCGTGAATAGTATATGTGCACTGGCGGGTAAATTAAGATTCCCACAAAACGCATGCAAACTCCGTTGAGTCACTCCCGCTACCGCGGATCACTTACATGCTCATGCTCTATGTAATGCTACTCCGACATTGCGGATCACAAGCAGGTTTGGTCTTATGCGCGCGGCGGACAGAAACAAACCTTGCGGACCTACTTATGTATATCATTAAACAACTATGACGTGCCATTTACGGCATCCGCGGTTCGTGAGTAAAGCTACGACGGGTTTAATACGACTTCCGCTAGCCTTATGCAATTTCCGGTGTTTCAACTTCAATTACAAAACTTTAAATCCGATCACCGCGGATGAACGCCAAGGTCATTATTACGCGACGACAGGTCAACACCCGCTTCCGCGAGCTTCATTCCGCCATGCTACACTTCAACTGAAATGGCGGCCAGGTTTGTTGCTCTGTTTTAATCCAAGCTAAGAAAGCAAACATGGCATATATATATTATCGATTATATATATATATATATATATATATATATATATATATATATATAATTGAAGAAACACGGATCTACTCCCTTTAACGGGTCCTAGATCCGATGGGTCAACAGGGTAGGATACGGTTACTGCCAACACGATATGAATACAATTCCTAAAGTCCAGTGACGTGAATCCTGCAATACAGAACACCGTGAGCTCGTTACGGGAAGGACAAGAGGGGGGGTCTTCCCATAACCACCCTCCGGCGTGAGAATAAGTACAACTCTTGATGAGAAAGTAAAGTACTTAAGTAAATTGTGAGAGTATGGAGGTTGTGAATGAATACCTCATGATGATCGAGAGGGTATTTATAGCCGAAGGGTGTGGAAAGGTGATTGGGCCAGCTATCTCTTAGGAAGATGCCTGCATAATGTGGATTTGGGGGTTTTTGACTTTTCAAGTTGGTGAGAAATATCTTTTGTTGTTTGTGGATAATCATGAAAAATGACAAGTTGACCATTCGCAGGCGCGTGTGCAGGTGACAGGACGTTTTTGACGGCTGTTACTGTACCCGACTGTACAACTTTTTCTCTTTTTTGAATTTCCCGCGTGACGTGGCGACCTGTTATTGAACGGTTTTTTCTCTCTCTACTGTTCGCATCCCATCGCATTAATTGCGGTGGGTATAAATAGAGGGAGTTAACTTCTTTTTGAAGTTTTATCACCTTTGGATCTCGTATACGAACTTGTTTTCTTTCTTCAATCCATTACTCAATCTTTCTTGATATTTGTCATGGCGATTGCTCAATTTGAAGTTGATGAAATAGAGGTTTGTTGGGACCAAGGGGAATACCAAAAACTTATTGTATTCCACCGGAGTGGGGACCGGAGTTCCCTTCTACTGGTTCCATAGCCAGCTTTCCACCTCCAGGAAAGATGGCGTTATATGCCGATTACTTTGAGCATGGGAACTTCCGTCTTCCCGTCACAAAGTTCTTCCAACGGGTGATCAAGGCATTTGGGATTCACTTGTCCCAACTTCACCCGCGTGCTGTCATGCAAATTCGACATTCGAGTTTGTGTGCATGGCACATGACTTAGTTCCCCGGTTGGATCGATTCGCTGTATTTTACAAGATGGCGAATCGGAACGGATGGTATACTTGCCACAGTTTGCCGGATAGAATTATCGGCAATATGACCGAAGAAATTTCCAAGGATTGGAATAAAAAATTCTTCTGGAACTCTGAGGATGTGGTGCCTGAGGCAATGACCCGTCGTTCTCCTAACGACGCCCTTATTGATATTACTCCAGCTGCTCACGAGAAGCGTGACTGGTTCCACAAGTTGACCACCTCACCTACTCCGATGCGGGCACTTCCCTAGGAGACACTTGTATGGGCGGGAATGAGTCGGTTGTGGTCTTCACCTTTCATGGAGCCCATTTTCGTTGAATTGAACGGCCGTAAGTCTTACTGTTTTTGTTTTTTCCATTTTTTTTAGTTCTGAGGCTTTGTTGGTGATGTTTGTTGTTTGTTTTCAGGTTTTGGCTCGATGTTGAACTCTCTAGAGGATGACAAGGGCTACGTGAGTAAAACTATTCGCGATGTGAAGCATACACCCATATCGGAGAAGACTGCCCTGTACTTCCTTTTTCCTGTCAAAGTGCGCGCCGAACCGGTAGTTTCAGAAGCTATCTTTGAAACAGGTGCGTACACTTTAAACCCTCCTCCTCTTAACATGCTGACCTACGACGGGATAATCGTCATTCCAAGTGACGATTCTGCCATTCTTGAGGAGGAAAGCTCAGATGATGCTCTGAAGTTTCATCTGTCTCTCATTTATTGGCAGAGCTGTACCGGAAGAGGTCTCTCCGTGCATCACAGGCGAGTGACGCGGGTACTAGTGCTGCGGATGCCGGGAAAGAACCGAAGATCAAGAAACGCCGGACGCATCATCCGAGGCAACCACTTCCGCCCAATCTTGCGGAACGTTTAGGGACAGTGAAAGGTACGTTTTTACTTGCTAACTTTTGTCAACCGTAATAATGAGATCTGGCTATGGTGTTCTTGTGCAGACCCATCCATTGCTGAGCATCCAGTGATTGGTAAGCTGTCCAAGCCAACTCCGACTGTTGAGAAACAACCATCACCTCTTCCGGAGAAGGAGACGGAAATACCAGTTTCCCCTCCTATTGAGACGATCGAGGAAGGGTCTAATGTTCAATCGATAACTTCTGGGTCTTTGGACCATTTGTTCCAAAATGTTGAAGCCACCGGTCTACAGCAGGAGAATCCTGAAGCCACTGCGGAAGGCTTTAGGCCTAATGAAGCTTTAATGCAACCCCCCCCCCCCCAATTTTACACTTCTTCCTCATTCTTTTCGACGAACGAGGGAGATGATTTTTTGTATGGATCTTCTGCCTATGAGGCTGGGGGAGGTTCATCCCAAGGTGCGCCGCAACGGTCAACTTCCTCTCCTGTTCGCCTTGGACCTACACGTTCACAATTCTTTGGGAGCGTGCAGTTAGGAGGGGATTATGACTTGTTCGTCCCGCCTTGGGACATCGTCAACGGGTCTCGGGTTTCTTCTTCCAAGACTTGTTTGATTTTTGTTGAACACTGCATGCCGCCGGCTGAGAAAGCATATCAGCTGACACGTTCCCGCGATGAACTCCATTCTGACTTAGCTGTTTCCTTGACTAACAGCCTAGCTTGTAGTCAGGAAATCTTACGGGAGTGGCGGACAATGGGCGGTAAGCTTGGTGCTGCTTCCGATGAAGTGAAAGCTGCGAGGAAAGAAGCTGAGGAACACCGTAAGGCAGCGAGTGCAGCTAGGTGGAAACAATCTGTTGCTGAGGCTGCACTCGAACAAGAAAAGAAGCGAAATGCTGATGCTGCTAAGCGGTGGAAGGAGGCCTGCAAGAGGTCGAATGCCACCCTTGAGGCTTCCCGAGCTGAGACTCAGAAGAAAAAGGACGAGTTAGCGAAGGCACAAGATGAAGTGTCCCAGCAAAGCGTCCGGATTCAAGAGCTCGAGGAAGCTTTGAGATTGCAAGGGGAGCAGTCTGAAATGAAAGATAAGACTGTCATAGAAATGAAGTCTGCGTACGACTCTCTCTTGCAATCCCACACTGAAGCAGGCGATCGCGCCTCTGCCGAGCTACAGGAGCTTCGAAGCAGGGCGGAACGCGCTGAGCGAGAAAGGAAATATTTCCTTGATCGTGGCCTCGACTCTGTAAGTGTTTCTCGCACATCTTTATTTCTTTTGTATGTTTAATTCCCTGGTGCTGACGAAATCTTGTCTATAGGTTATCCGTCATATCAAGAGAAGCACGGAGCAGACTGACTGCTTTGTGAACTTGACGACCGCTTCTAAAGTGGTTGGCCGGGTAAAAGGCTTCAACGAAGGGTTGGCATTTGCCCAGTCCGGACAACCTATTGAAAGCCATCCTCTTCACGGACTTGACGCGGAGCAAGAGCTTGGCATGCGGGTCCAAGAGTATGATGACCTTGTCTTTCTGCTACAAAATATGCTTTTGGAATTTTCTTCATCCGAAGATGGTGTGAAGCAATTGCGGGTATACATTGATGATGAATATGACGATGAGCCTGATGATGACCAGTCGGGTGATGACAAGGTGGATGATGCGGCCCAGAATGCTCCGGAAGACACGGCGCCTTAGAATCCATAGGATAGATGTAGGTGTTAAAACTCAAACTTGTAATTTTCTTTTCATGTTTTTGTAATCACCATTTTGGATATTAATGAAAGGAATCTTTGAAAAATATCTTTCTTCAAATTTTGGATTTGTGCAAGTTGAATAGATAATACTGGTGACGTGGCGGAGAGAAGATTTTTGGCGTGGGCTGACAAGACGTTTGTTTGACAGCCTGTAACCACTTTTTCGAATCTCCCGCCCGACGTGTAAATCATCTAATGGCCCTTATTTTCTCTTTCCTCCGTTAGTCAAACGGTCACATTAATTGCGATGAGTATAAATAGGTCTTAAAGTCTTCAATCATCCTTATCACTTTCATCTTATTTCTCCTACTCACATCAGAAAACTTTTGTTTCTTCTATCAATTATTTGTATTCGATTCTAATGGCTACTCAGAAAAGGAATTCTCCCACTATTAGTGAAGTCGGATGTGATATTAAAGAGAAAGACTTTGAGGATATTAAAAATGTGTACGGCTTTCCCCCGGAGTGGGAGGCTGAACGCCCTACCCCAGGGGCCATTGCAACGGCACCGCCACCGAAGAAGATGGCCGTATACCTAGACCACTTCACTACGGGTAATTTCTGGTTGCCCGTGACGAAGTTTGTTCAGTCTATATTACAAAAGTATGGGTTCCATTTATCTCAAATCCACCCTTTCGGGATGCTGCGAATTCGTCACTTCGAATTCTGTTGCCAAACCCACAATTATGAACCCTCTCTTAACATGTTTGCCATTTTCTACAAAATGACATATCGTGATGGGTGGTATGGTTTTGCTACCACTGGAAAGGGTCCGATTGGTTTCGAATGGATCCAGAGTATTCATGGATGGAAATCCAAGTTCTTTTGGATTCGGGAGGATGTCATCCCTTTTGCCATGTCAAAACGGAAACCGGAAGACGAAGCGCCCGAAATTTCCGTTATTGAATATGAGGGACACAAGTGGTTTGACACTTTGACCAAAACAACAACACCCATGCGTCCCATTCACGAAGGGGCGATGGTTCATGCCGGATGAGTTGTCTGTGGCCGTTTCCTACCTTGGAACCATATTATGAGAATTCCGACGGGAGTAAGTGTTTATTTGAAATACTCCAAGTTCCTAGTGTTCCTTCTTTAACGTTCTTCTATTGTAGGTGAAGGTATGATCCTTTCTACGCTTGTGGACAAGATAGGAGGCATGATGGTTCGCCGTCCTATTGCTCAGCGTGACGTACCCTTTTTGGAGCGTACGCAAAGTTACTTCGTCTTTTCCACAACCCTTACGCTGGAGCCTATTGTCTCCGAGGCTATGTACGCCCAAGGTGAGGAATTTGTCAAAAAATGCGAAGGTATTTTTCAACCCCGCCCTGTAACCGTTGTTACCTCAAGCAGAGTGATAGTGCTTCTTTCATCCAGCGAGGAGTCATCATTCTGTGAAGGGGAGTTACCGATTGGTGCTGCTAACCATTCACCTTCGTCTGTAGGTTTGACCCGTAAGCAAGATTTGAAGACCATCACCGATCCGTCAGCAGGTGAGGGGGTGGTCCTCAATCCGTTGAGGGCGAACCTCAGGCTATGGAAGTAGATGCTTCCAAGGCTGCTGGGAAACGGAAGGCACAAGCTTCTGATGCTGTGCCCAAGAAGAAGAAAAAGAAGAAGGCCAAGGTTGAAGTCCCGGCACTGGGCGCTCGTCTTCGGGAGCTTTCCACCCACGACGTTTCAAAAGGTAAAACTTGGCCCCCTATTGTTATTTCTTAATCCCTCGCTTCCAGGTAACTTGAAGGTTTTTATTTCAGGTCCGAAGGATTCTGCTACTGCCGAACTCCCGACTTCACCCACTTCACTAATGAACACTGTTCAAGAACCGATCGATTTATCGGACTCTTCTCCTATCAAGAACAAAAAAGTTGGTGAAGCTGGTCAGTTTCGCACATCTCCACCTCATCATGAGAATATCTTTGGAGATCAAGGTGGAGTAGGTGTGTTTAAACGCGGGGGACAGGCTTCATCCTCTCAAGTGGGTAAGGACACTGCTCCGTATCTTCCCCGATGGACGTTACGGCGGAATTCGGTGTTGAGTAATGCGGATGTTTTCCAGTATTATCTCGACGAAAGTCTTCTTCCTGTAGAGAAGGAACGACAACGTCGCCGCATCCGCCAGGAGCTGTTCGACTCCAACTCTTATCATGTGGCGAATGCCGTGTCTACCAACCAGGAACTTCGGCGGTATTGGCTAGCTATGAATGATGAGTTGGAGGAAACCGAGCGGAACTTGCTTGGGGCCAAGAAAGAGGCTCTTAAAGCGCTGACCGACGCCCAAGATAGTCATCGGGCTGCGGAGGTGGCGAAAGCCACGCAACTTGCTGCTGAGGAAGCTAGGACTGCTCTCCAGAATCAACTGGATGAACAGGTTGAGCTTATCAAGACCCTTCAAGCCGACTCAGTGGCCAAAGATCAACGCTTGTCCGACCTTAATGCTAAGAATCGACACCAAGCTCTGGAATGTGCTGGTCATAAAATGGATCTCCTCCGAGCTCAAGCGGACAAAAAACGACTTCTATCGACAGCGATTCCCAAGGTATTAAGTTTTTAATGATCAGTTTGGGTGAGTATGTGCTTACATATGTATGTTTGTCTTTAACAGGTTATTACTGACGTTCATAGTAGTGATGATCTCGGGAATTGTGTTGCGATACTCCTCCGTGCCTCCGAGCAGGCGGGCCGACAAATGGGCTTTGAAGAGGGGTATAAGTTTGGTTCCGAGGGCCTGTCCCCAGGAGAATATGTGTTGGCCGGCAAAGATACTGTGTCCATCATTGAGGAGAAAACCAAGGAGTTTGATACTTTGAAGTTTTCCCTTTCTGATTATATATCATAGCTCGCAGATAAGGATAATGACATCGAGCAACTAAAGGAGTTGCTGGATCTTGAAGAGGAAGACGATGAAGAAGCCGAAGATACTGCGGAAGGCGAAAATGCTGCTTCGTAGATGTATATGTACTTCTCCTTGTAAATTTTGCTTCCAGTTTTGTAATCTCTTTTGATCAAAATAAGAAGTCTTTGTGTTTCTTCCGGTGCACTTTGTCTTATGTACTATAATATAAGTGCTTATCCGGAACTTCGGTTTTATCAATAAAAGATTACATCTTACAATAACATGAAAGTAACTGGACATTATATATTCGTTGGGCCGAAGCCTTACAAAAAGAAATTGCATAACTTGCAAATCTATATGGGCACGCAGGCCTAAAAAGTAAAAAATGAACAAAACTGCTATATATAGCATTTCTTTAATTGTGCTGCGTTCCAAGTTCGAGGGACCTCAGTCCCATCCAACTTCTCCAGCTTATAGGCACCTTTTGCTAGTACTTGTCTGATTTTGTAAGGTCCTTCCCAAGTTGGGGCTAGTTTGCCCGGAGGCTCTTGGCCGGAAGCCTCGTTGTTGCAGAAGACAAAGTCTCCCGCATCAAACTTGCAACTTTGGACTTGTGAGTTGTAATATTTTTCAAGCTGTTGCTTATAATTGTGTTCACGAATCAATGCTAGCTCTCTTCTTTCTTCCAACAGATTCAGATTCATCCTGAGTTCGTAATCGTTGTCATCAATCAGCAGAACTCTCGCGGATGGAATCCCGATCTCTGCGGGGATCATGGCTTCGGTTCCGTATGTCAGGCTAAAAGGTGTCTCCAAATTGCTGGAGTTATTTTGGGTGCGAAAAGCCCAAAGTACATGAGGTAGTTCGTCCACCCAACCTGTTCGTTTCGTCCCTAGTCTTGCCTTAATCCCTTCCTTGATAGTTCAGTTAGTCCTCTCGACTTGACCATTTGCTTGTGGATGAGCAACGGATGTAAAAGTTTGAGTGACTTGGAGTTCTTTCAACCATGCTTGCAATCCACTGTCAGCAAATTGGGTCCCATTTTCACTTACCAATTCTTGCGGGAGACCAAACCGGCAAATGATAAATTTCCAAAAGAATTTTTTCACACTTGAAGTCGTGATTGATGCAACTGGTTTGGCTTCTACCCATTTGGTGAAGTAATCAATGGCCACTATCAGGAACTTGACTCGTCCCGGGGCTTCTGGGAAAGGTCCCATAATGTCAATAGCCCACTTCTGGAACGGCCAGGCAGAAGTTACTGGAATCAGTTCGTTTTTTGGACGCAGGGTATTGGGGGCATGGCGCTGGCACGAATCACACTTTCTGATTTCTTGCACAGCGTCTAAATGCATGCCTGGCCTATAATATCCTGCGTTCATGATTTTTGCAACCGTCATTCTTGGTCCCGCGTGTAATCCGCAAATGCCTTCATGGATATCTCTGATTAGGTAATTTGAGTCTTTCGCGTCTACACAGCGCAAGAGCGGACCAAGAAATGATCTCCGGTACAAGATACCCCAGTCAACTGGTAATTCAGAGCTTTGTGCTTAATCTTCCGAGCCTCAGCCTTTCCTGCTGGAAGTGCTCCGGAAGATAAATAAGCTATGATGGGTGACATCCAAGACTCGACACCAGTTTGAATTACCAGGACTTGGTTTTGTGGAACAGATGGATGGTCTAGAACTTCTACACGAATATCTTTGGCGAAATGCTCAAAATTCGTTGAAGCTAGCTTGCTAAGAGCGTCCGCCAATTTGTTCTCGCTCCTCTTAATGTGGACAATGTTGATGGAGGAAAACTGGTGAATCAAGACCCTTGCTTGTGACAAATAAGAAGCCATGACATCGTTTTTAGCTTCGTATGTTCCGTTTATTTGTCCCGCAATTAGCATAGAATCCACCCGAGCCTCTAAATGTTTCACCCCAAGCTTTTTTGCTATCCGTAGTCCAGCCAGGAAGGCTTCGTATTCCGCCTCATTATTGGTACTTTTGAAGTCCAATTTTATGGCGTATGTAAATTCATGCCCCTCAGGGTTAACTAGTCTTAATCCTGCACCAGACCCTTCTGTGTTGGAAGCTCCATCCGTGAACAATGACCAAACTTGTTCTTGTTCCGGAGGTGCTTGGGGTTGTTGTTCGATTAGGCATTCCTGCTCTTTGTACTGCGGGACTTCCGTGGCGAAGTCCGCGAGTACCTGCCCCTTAATCGCTGGTCTTGGCTTGTAATCAATCGAGTGTTCACCCAATTCGATAGCCCACTTTTCCAGTCGTCCGGACAGCTCGGGTTTACTCAACACGTTCTTGAGTTTGTACCCGGTTAATAAATTGATGGGGTGGCCCTGGAAATATCTGCGGAGCCGTCTGGCGGCATAAACCAATGCCAAAACCAGCTTTTCCAACATTGAATATCTTGTTTCCGGATCCGATAGCGTTCTACTGACGTAGTAAATTGGTATTTGAACATTTTTCCTATCCGTCAGTAAGACCGCCCCCCACGGCAATGTCGGATGCCGACAGGTATAGTGTTAATAGTTCACCCGCGTGAGGAGCAGTTAGCGTGGGCAATTCCATTAAACACTTATTAACTTCCTGGAATGCTTGTTCGGCTTCCGGAGTCCATCTGAACTGCGCCTTTTTGAGGCAATTCCTTAATGTTGAGATGAACGGGTAAGATTTAGTAGCGTGGTTTGCCAGAAACCTGTTTGGTGCTACTAATCTGCCGTTGAGTGTTTGAACTTGCTTGAGAGATTCGGGGGATGGCATGCGGGATATTTCTTGAACCTTGTCTGGGTTAGCTTTAAAGCTCGTGCCTGTAACGATTACCCCGAGGAACTTTCCTTCCTCCATCCCGAATGAACATTTTGCTGGGTTGAGTTTCATGTTGATGCTTCTCAGTGTTTCAAAAGTTTCCTCTATATCCCTCAACATTTGATCCTCTTCAGTGCTCTTGATTACCAAATCGTCCATATAAACTTCAAGGTTTCGACTTATTTGTCCTTTGAAAGCCTGATCCATCAATCGTTGGTATGTGGCTCCAGCATTATTTAACCCGAAAGGCATCATTCTGTACAGAATGTTCCTTGGTCAGTGCGAAATGATGTCTTGTCCTCATCACCAGCTGCCATATGGATTTGATGATAGCCCTGTAGGCATCGAGGAAGCACTTGAATTTCAATGGGGCCACAACATCTACTTTCAAATCGATCTCCGGAAGTGGGTAACAATCTTTCGGACATGCTTTGTTTAGATCTTAATAATCTATACAAATCCTCCACGTTCCGTTGCTTTTTGGGATGATCACTAGGTTGGCTACCCATGTTTGATACTTGATTTCTCTTATAATTCCAGCACGAAGAAGATCTTGCACTTGTTCATTCATGGCCTTCGTTTGTTCTGGGCCCATCTTTCTCTTCTTTTGCACAATTGGGGTGACTAACGAATCACCTTCAATTTGTGTTCTGAAATGCTCCGCGGGACACCGGTCATGTCCGCGGGCTGCCATGCAAAAATGTCGATGTTTTTGATCAATAGCTGCTTTAGAAAGGTTCGGACGATTTCAGAGATGGACGGACCAATTATTACAGTTTGGTCCGGAAACTTTTTATTGAGGATCCATTTCTCTGGTTCAGTCATCTGGGCCTGTCTTGGGACCTTGCTTGGCATTGAACTTTCGGTTGTAAAACAATGTCGGTTTACATGAATTATTGCCACACTGGTGCGAGTTGGAATTCCTACTGCACCATGTGCTGTGGATGGGTGGGCATTGAAGTCTCCAATTGCCTCTCGTCCCAAGCTAATGTCATGTTTGGAAGTTGCTGGTAGGACCAAAAATTCTACCTCTTCAGTTCTTGACCGTACTCCGTCACCTAGTGTGACCGGGAAAGTGATAACACCACGCGGGTGCATTATCTCTCCTCCGAAACAAGAAACAGGAGCATGAATGGGTTGTAGTCTTTCTTTGTCTTCCTCATCCAGTTCTTCGAAACACTGTTCGTACATAATGTCGGACGTATTGCCTGTGTCAAAAAACACATATTGTGACCAGTAATGACCAAATTCGGTAGTAATTATCAGTGGGTTTTTGTTACATGGACCACCTTTGATCCGAGGAAAGATCACAGGTGCACTCTTCCATTCTTCGTCCTCATAGTCCCTCCTCTTTCCTTTACCTGAATGCCCCCCTTGAATCATGTGGACATTCAGATCCTTGATCTGTCTTTTAGCTGGGCCCTGGTTATCCTTTGCGGGAGGTTTGCCAGTCCCTGCTCGTACGCCTTTAACCAAATGTTCGAGTTTACCATTTTTAACCGCTACTTCAATTTCGGTTCGGAGGGCCACACACTCATTTGTGTTATGTCCAACATCATTATGATATGAGCAATGTTTTTTGGTATCAAGGAATGACTTCCTTGGTATTGGTTGAGGCTTTCGGAAAGTCAAATTCTCAGTTGTGAGAATTTCCGAAGGAGTTTTTGATAACTGGGTCCAACTGTTGGTGGAACGAGCTGAAAAATTACGTTTACCTTTGTTGCCGATCAAGGATCTTGCAGCAAAAGGCTTAGAAGCTTCAGCACTTGGTTGAAGTATTGACCATATTGGTCCCTTGGCTTGCCTGTTTGGTCTCGGAGTTTGAAACTCGACCCTCGATGATTTCTTTTGACTACTGGAACCCAAAGTTTTCTCAGTTCTTGCATACAGCTTTGATGCTTTCATGATTTCATCCCATGACTCGGGCATCCTGTCTCTCCCCGTGAGTGTGCGGATCAAGTCATCACAATGGACATTTTTACAGAATGCTCCCCTTAGCATATCTTCGCTTACCCCTTCGATGTTAAGGCTCTCGTTAGTAAAACGAGTACTGAAGTCCTCAACGGACTCATTATTTCGCCTTGTAACATCCAGTATTTCTGAAGGGTCGCGAGTATGTTTCTTTTGTTGACTAAAGTGCTGGGAGAATTTTTCTATGAAATCATTCCAACTTTTGATTTGTCCGGCAGTCAGTTTTTCAAACCACTCTCTCGCAGATCCCGTGAGTGTGAGTGCGAACATGTGGCACCAGTACGGAAGAGTCCAACCACTGACTCCCCCGACTGCCACAAATCTCAACAAATGGTCGCTAGGATCTGTCATTCCATTACATGTTCCAACAGATGTTGGAATTTTCGCGTTTACTGGAAATGAAGCTTGTGCGATACTTGGAATAAATTTCGACTTTTCTGCAAAAGACTCCAGACGGTATGGTTTCGGAAAATCATGCTCGGCAACGCTGTGATATTCCGCATGGCGGACAACTGGCCGCGGGTAGCTAGTCCCTCCGTAAGAAGGAAGACGACTATCCCCGCTATAAAAACTACCATCCGGCCGATAAGATGAGTCGTACACGTACAGTTCGTCCTCATAGGATGATACCCGCATATCAATGCGGGGATGAGGACGCAACCTTCGGGTTTCGCTCATGTTCCGCTCCGGTGGCAAACTGTATTTGATGTGGCTTCCCCTTATGGGAGGAGAAATAGATCTCCTGGGAGGCTCATCGTACGTCAGGGTATGGCCATGGAAACGCTCATTCCGGACCCGACGTTCGTACTCTGCTCTTAAACTTTCTTGCTAAACACGAAGCCACTCGTCCGGAGACAAAGTTTCTTCGGTCCTGAGACTATGACGGTGAGCTCTTCTTGGATTAGAGTCACCGGAATCTTCTTCCAAACCTAACTCCGATTGAGTTCGATGAACTTCTCTTGGAACAAGCTCTAGATTCATTATATTGGAACCTCCCGGGGCTGTGACGTACCCCAAGTCAGTAGCTGGTGTGATAATATTTCCGGTGTCTATCGGAGTGACACCTTCTTATTGAGCAAACAACCCCCAAGCTATTGAACCACCCAAGGTAAAACCTCCAGGGTTCATGGCATCGGTTCGTGTGACAGGAGGCGTAATTCGAGCAAACACAGACGTTGTTCCTTCACGTGTTTCTAGGTTGAGATCACGTGGAGATTGTGTTTGATTCTCCGTCGGCCCTTTAGGTAACTAAGTCATATCGTAAAGAGAACGGAAAAATTTTTTTAGCTGTTCTAACAAAAGCACGGATGGCGCCAATGAAGAAACACGGATCTACTCCCCTTAACGGGTCCTAGATCCGATGAGTCAATAGGGTAGGATACGGTTACTTCCAACACGATATGAATACAATTCCTAAAGTCCAGTGACGTGAATCCTGCAAAACAGAACACCGTGAGCTCGTTACGGGAAGGATAAGAGGGGGGTCTTCCCGTAACCACCCTCCGGCTTGAGAATAAGTACAACTCTTGATGAGAAAGTAAAGTACTTAAGTAAATTGTGAGAGTATGGAGGTTGTGAATGAATACCTCATGATGATCGAGAGGGTTTTTATAGCCGAAGGGTGTGGAAAGGTGATTGGGCCAGCTGTCTCTTAGGAAGATGCCTGCATAATCGTCTGGACACGTGTCCCTGTGTGATAGGTTTAGCTTATACATTGCATGTGCATGCATAACAAACTGGACACGCGTCCTCTTTCCATTTGTTAATGGGAGAATATTGGACATGTGCCCGGTTATAACGACCTTGCCAGGTGTCATTAGCTGATTGGCCAAAAGATCACGTATTGCCCAAGAAAGCATCTTGGTAAATCTTCTAGAAGGTAATTGATTATTGACAGCTATCCCAGAGCATTACCTCGTGGTCATTTACGCGAAAGGTTATTCCTTCTTGCGGATGACTTATGAGGGTGCTACGATGCTTCCGCATGTGCTATAAGAGTGTTTCTTCCACAAACGATTATGCAGATGACTTGCGTGCCCCGCTGGTGTCTTATGAGGGATTTTTGAGTGACCCGCGGGTAGTCCTTAAGGGTATCTGGGTCTTTTTAGTACCTTACCTCTATAATAATATGTATGGCGGCGAGTGAAGCTTTTTAATTAACGTGAGAAAAAGGAATTAATTTCCAGAATTTCAAAATAGTCCCTCAACTTTTAGATCATATTTATTATGATCTCAAAAATAACAAAGTAAAATAAGTTGGAGTGAATAGAATTTGCGTTAAATAATTGCAATATACATGCGGTTATGCAAACATACCGTTATAAAACGCGTGGGGTGCTCACGTCATGTCTTGACGCAATTTCTATTTTTATTAATAAACTAATATTACATACTAATTTATGAAATGAAGATGTCATAGACTTTGATAATAAATGTGAGTATTATCAAATCTTTGGGATGATTATTACTAAATTATGACTATGAGGGATTATTTAATCTCATATGACATCTTAAAACAACAAGTGTTTTTTTTATGCATGATATAAAATGTTGTTTATTATTACAAGTTCAATGCTACAAACATTATTTAGCATCAATGAATTGTGTGTGTGTGTGTGGGGGGGGGGGCTATCATGGTATATCACCACTACATTAGCGTGATGAAAGACATTCAAATATAAGGTCGGGCACACCTCATAATTTGCCCGAGGATGAGAACCTTATAATACACCCACATGGCTACGCGCCAAATTTATGACTTGCGTGTCATCTAAGGATGGAAAACATCCCAATATATCCGGTGTGCGTGCCGGAAATGACCCGCGTGTCAATAAACTTATACCTGGTGTGCGTGCCGAAAGTGGCCCGCATGTCAATATACTTATACCAGGTGTGCGTACTGGAATGACCCGCGTGTCTATAAACTTATACTCGGTGTGCGTGTCGGAAGTGAATCGCGTGTCAATAAACTTGGTGTGCGTGCGGAAGTGACCCCCGTGTCAATAAACTCATACCTGGCCTATGTGCCGAAAGTGACCCGCGTGTCAACAAACTCATACCAGGCATGCGTGCCGGAAATGACTCGCGTATCATTTTACAAGCCTGCGTGCCATCTTTTATTTAAATATATAGTTTATTTAAATATGTTACTCATGTGACCCATAAGCCAAACTACACAATAAATTACTCATGGCCCACTTTCATCAGTTCTCATCTGACATACAAGAAAAGAGAACATTAATAACCAATGCAAACAATCAAATTAAATCTAAATATACAAAACTATTCTGCTCGATTATAAAGGCAAGGGTAGTGGGGCGCGGCTGGCCTGGCGTGGACGACGTGGCCGCCACGCACACCACTACACCCAAGCCGTGGAGAGGGGCACGGATGACGGGGGTGGACACGACCGCGGGACGGATCAAGCCATTGGGCTTGTTTTGACTGGTCAAACTAGCCGTTGGGGGGCTTGTGTTGGTTTATATATATATATATATATATATATATATATACATGTACTAGTAGGTACCCGCGCGATGCGGCGGCTACAGTTGGTAAATATTTTCAAATTCGAACAGATAACATATAGGTCGATGGTAATAAGCAGGTACCGTGGGATGATTAAACGGTTCCCGAGTATAAGTTATTTAACGAATGGAAATTATTATGGCTGATTTAAGCTCATGATATAGAAATGTTTTCGATCAAGTGTGCTCTAAAACATCTTTGTATGAGTTACAGTTTATAAAAGATCAAGAAACTAAAGTTAACAAAGATTTGGAAGTTAATCTTTTAGTGGGTGCAGCCGTGTAGCGTCGGGTACTAACCTTTTGCTCCTCCATCGCCTCTGCCCATCGGGTTCCTTGAGAAATTACCGTTTTACCCCTAGATCTGCAAAAAGAATTGAAATTTTGTCCCAAAGTCAAAACTATTATGCACATTTGTAAAAACGAAGTTGAAATTTGATTAGTGAATAATCGCAATTGCATACAAACACATAAGAAATAAAACGCTAGAGCCTTATTTTTTGTAAGACTAAAATGAATAGTGTGACCTTTGAGAGAAACACATACCTTTATGAGTCACAAGGGAACATGACACTCCAGAAGTATTCCGCATCCGGTGCATTTTTGGAAGATATCCTCCTTAAAAATTGGCCTCTGGTTTGTTAGCATTTTGTCATCATATATACTATCTTGAATTAGATTCACTTTAATAAAATTTTAAACATTATTTAAACAATATAGATTATCATGAACCAGTTACATGTGCCAATGTCAAGTTTGACTTCCATGAGTTGATCAGTATTATGTTTCGACAATACAAAAAACACAATTTGGTTTACCTTGTGGAAATTGAGTGAGCCATGGGTTTTGAATAAGCCAACCTTAGAACTATCATCTTCAAAAGGAATATATGCAACAAACTCTCTTAGACTACTCCATTGTCCACTCCATTGCATGAACCCATCTAGAATTACCTAAACAATTTGCATATCTGAACACACATTAACTAATATATTATACTAATATTCAAACTTATGTTACTTTAAGTAAAATAATCATAAAAAGTAATTATAAATGTTAATAAAGTAGTTATGAAAAAATAAATAAGTCAAATAGATGAAGATATAAGAAACAACCAATTAGTGATACCAGTTTAGAGATTATGATCATTTCTTTCATGGCCTCATGATGGTGATCATCTTCCTAGCAGGAACATGAAGCTTCAGGATCAATAGCTCTCAATAGCATGATTAACTCTAGAAAATATATAAAATCAATATAAAAGGTCATTAATTAAATTTAAATATTTAACTATAACATAATCATGTCACTAATTTTTTATTTAATGAAAAGGGATAAATATAAACTTAAGTTTCTATATGGGTATTTTTTATATTAAAGTTTTTAAATGAGAATTGTTTATACTAAAACTAGTTATTACCGGGAGGGAACATTAGCGGGAGAGGGTTGGATGAACTTGGTGTGTTGGTTTTCTGAGCATTAATCATGATGAACATAATGCATCATTGGCATCCACAAACCTATCAAAAACATAAAAAAATATTTAAATATAAAATTGCATTTGATCAAACTGCTAATATTTAAATGTTAGACTATTAATTTAAATATTAATTTAAATATAAGAACTGCAAAAAATCTGAAATCATATACATTAAAGCCTTTAAACGTTAAGCAAACTTCATATCAATAACACAAATCTAATGTTAATAAAATGAACCTTAAAAGCTATCTTTAAACGAAAAAAATTACCAGATTGTGTAGGGGTATTATCGTCATAAAATGACACGGTAGCCGAAATGCCCGAAACTTCTCTCCATTTTCAATAATATTTACAAGGTATCTAAAATAATATTTCCCAATAAAAAAATGAAACAATAATCAGTTTATTGTAAGGAAAACATATAAAAATTTATATGATTCTGGTTATGTCATAAAAACATATATGATGTGGTTGAGTTAATAACTACTTTCATACTTTTTTTTTGTGATGGTGG
This sequence comes from Bidens hawaiensis, assembly GCF_021521415.1. NCBI lineage: Eukaryota > Viridiplantae > Streptophyta > Magnoliopsida > Asterales > Asteraceae > Bidens > Bidens hawaiensis. The sequence goes on along the minus strand of NW_027493118.1, from coordinate 226,065 downwards.
GGGGGGGGGGGGCGGGGGGGCGTAAGTTGTATGTTATCATGATTAGGCATTTGACCTACCGTCTCTATAACCTCTTGAGGATCATGGCAATATGCCACCAAAGTTACAATTGTGTGAGACCGAAATACCCCTACCAAATAAAACATGTAATTAAATTTTAAAGTCAAAGCGAGCCCTGTGATGAAATAAACAAAAATAAAATAACACTTATATGCATTTTAGAACATGTTTAACTCACTTGACCGGTTTAATGATTCTTTATCTCAAAACAAAACCAAAAAGTCGAAAAATGTTCCATATGTTTTCCACCAAGAACATTAAAATCAAGGATAAATAATGTACTATTGCAGTAACTTCTTATTTACATATTACTCCCCATATACATATGTACCAGCAATTGAAGAACCATAAACAACAAAACAAGCTCAAGTCAAAATTGTCATATCAACTATCTTCAAATATGAACAACGGGGACCCACAAACTTAAAACATACAAGAATATAAAGCGCAAAAGTAACTACCTTGTCTAGACCTTAAATCAACCACAATATTGTTAACCTGATTTATAAAAACAAATAATCATATTATTCATCAAAAAGCGTTAGTCAACTTCTTCCACTATATAAATAAGATAGACATTTACCTCGACTGTCTTTTTGTTTAAGGCGGTTAAAATGTCAGCGGACAAGCCTCATACCGGTTCAACTTATCGTGTTATCCCAAGTCGCTACAACAAGATAAACCTGTGACAATAAAATCATAAAGAAAGTGGTTATTAACTGGTTATATCTAGTTATGTTTAATCTCAAACAGACGATCTGACTCACCTCTACTCCCAAGGGTTTAATTTGACATAGACTTTTCAGCACCTAATATCGCTACTGAACCACCGATATTAATACTGCTTCCACAACTGTTATGAGCCACATGACCAATAATACCTCCTAATCTAAACACACAAAATCCCTAATTTCAGACAACAATCACAAGTATACAAAGATGGCTGAACAAATCAAACATATATACTTTACCAAATTTACTTTTATAGCGACTCCTTCCATTATGAAATACAGATAGCGGTGGCAGCGAAGGACGACGTAGGCAAAGGTTGGTCTCGCCGCCGCTGTTGGTTTATTGGAGCATCTCTGTTCCGAAACATAGGAACCATGGCTTTGTTCTAACAACCTGTAAAACTATAAATTATGAATCTGTGGGTATGTAAGACTAATAAATGACAATGCAGGTCATTTATTCTTATTCATATTGTGAAGTTTTTCAGCACCTTCCCAACCCATCCACTCTTCCCACATGTCCCAATCCGGATTGTCCATTCCCCTCATCGGCTCGTCTATCCCTGCATCCGACGGTCCATACATGTCCATCTCGTTTACACTTGTTTCGTCTCTTAAATTACTCATCACCGTCTGCAAATCATCCACAAACCCATGTTAGTTCACTATTTGTTAAATCTTCAATCAATCAATCTCTACAATTTCAATTTTACTATAAAAATAGGATTTTAATAATCTAAACTATAACATATTCACCGATAATCAATCTATGAAAAATCTATCAAAATCGGATTTTAATAATCTAAACTTTAACACCTTCACCGATAATCTTTACTGTTAATTTAACTACACACATACCTAACTTTCACTTTCGCCAGCAAAGGCGATCCCAACAGCACAACATATTTGATTTTCACTCGATTTCGCTAATAGAATAACTATTAGATTGACTTTTCCTAAATTTCACTTTTAGTGACAAAAGTAATCCATGTAACACAATCGTTATTGATTAACCTTTGATTTTTTGGCTCGATTATAAGCTAAATGAGTAAATATACAAGCAAAAATCATGGATTATAAATTAATAATTATTAATAAATTGAAATTTGTTCAGAGGCAATAAATCATACTCCATAATTTAATTTGGATAATTAATATTCAATCTTCTATTTTAATAATAATGCAAACTTAAATTCCTAGATCTATAAAGCAGATATTCATAAAATCACAATTTAAATACAAATACACACACATCATTCTAATAAAAACTCAACTCATTCTCTCTTATCTTTAAAAACCACACTTTCCCTCTACCAAAACTTTATTTTCTCTCCATATTTATAAATTTCATCGTCGTCATCGTCTTCCAATTGTTTCGAAGAAGACGAACTCATTTATCAAGCGGTTCAAACGACGATAAACTTTTTGATAGATCGAAAACGCCCCCGAGCCCCATTATTTACGTGATCCAAAGACTACTAACGAAACTTTGATACGTCACTATTTTAGTCCCAATCCCACATACAGTGAGGATAGTTTTAGAACCCGTTTTCGAATGACTAGATGATTATTTATGCGTCTAGCAAATGACTTGCCGGAGCACTTTGAGTATTTTCAACAAAGGGATGATGCTAGAGGTAATCCCGGGTTCACGGCTACTCAAAAAATTACCGCGCTCTTCGGAAACTAGCGTATGGTGTTGGCTCGGACATGTTGGACGAGTATCTACAAATGGCTAAAAAGACCGGACGCTATTCGCTTAACCACTTTTGTAGAGGTCTTTAGTTTTAATATATATTTTTTTATTTACATTTGTTTATATATTTTCAAATATATAGATAACTTATATAATTTTAATAATTATATTTAGGGGTCATATCTCTATACAAGCGGAGATACTTACGTAGACCAATAATGTATGATATCCAAAGTATATACGAGGTGCACGGTGAAAGGCATGGTTTCCCCGGGATGCTTGGTAGCCTTGATTGTATGCATGTTGGTTGGGCTCTGTGTCCTACTGCTTGGCGAGGTCAATTCCATCGAGGTGATCACCCCGACCCTACTATTGTACTTGAGGCGGTGGCGTCACAAGATCTTTGGTTTTGGCATGCGTTCTTTGGGGTTGCCAGGTCTAATAATGACCTCAATGTTATCGATTAATCACCGATAATCGATGACCTTATCGAGGGGGTTGAACCCCCTCAGACTTTCTTTGCAAATGGAGAACATTTCAAGTACGGGTACTACCTCGTTGATGGTATGTACAACGAATGGGATACTTGTTCAACCTTATGCGTATCCACTTTCTGACAAACGAAAGTACTTCACGAAGAAACAAGAATCGGCAATAAAAGATATTGAAAGGCCGTTTGGAGTCCTAAAGAAAAGATGGGCAATGTTGGCGAATCCAATAAGATTTTGGACAAGGGAGAAGATAACGGAAGTCGTCATCACATGTATAATCCTACATAACATGATACTAGAAGACGAGGGTCACACTATTTGCCAAAACTACCAAGGTGATATTCCAAGACAAGAATCAACGATCACCATTGAACGACTCGACAACATAAATATCATCAAGAGCCGTGAGATACACGGCAACGTTCGGCATGAGTTGGTCGAGCATTTGTGGGATAGAAGACCCGATAATCTTGTATTAGACTAGTAAAAATTATTATTAATGTGATGTTTTATATTATTATTAATGTAATGTTTTATATTATTATTTAATGTAATATTTAAAATAAATAAATATATAAAAATAGATCAAGCCCCGGATCACCTAGACCACTACACCCTCTGGGGCTTAATCCTGTGCCACGTAGGCACGTAGGCGCCTACGTGGTGCAAATATATTGGATCACTTGGGCTTGGATCAAACCCCAATACACTTAGCCTAAACTTATTGATCTAAAAAATTGCATCCACTATAAGCATCAAATATGTAAAAATTTTGACTCCTGCATCAAAACAGATATGATGATGAAAGCAGAAATAACATTTTGGCCCGTTTACTTGAGCATAGGTAATTCAGATTATAGTATATCTATAATATGTCCAAAAGATTTTGGTTCGAGCTGACCAAGGCCTACTTCAACTTGTAGGTTGAGCCTTCTAATTTGACCATTTGACACATCTAATAAAAAGTATTACCCTGACAGTTGCACTAAATGATTCTTCATTGATGATAAGCGAATCAAGTAACACATTTAAACAGAAGAAAAACGTCCCAAATTATCAGGCTCAATGTTAACTTGATTCTCCAATATACATCTACCATTTATTTGATTTGGTTATTTCATACCACTTCGTATTTAAATTGGTTAAGCTTGGTTCTTCTTTTGCGGTCATGTTGTTCCTGTTACTAAAATACTTATGCACTATTTTCGTATAACACGTAACGTATTAAACAAATCAGACAAATATAAATGCAAGTAAAGCATAAATGAAATCCAGTCATACCTTAGCTCACATATTTTTGTTTATTGGTAGTGTTTTCTCCTAATATCCAATCATTTGTTGTTGGCCAATTCAGAATACCCCCTACATTTTCATACACAAATGGGTACAATACTCAAATGTGTTATAATATTCCATGTTTATGAAAGCACAAGAGAAGTAACTTTTAGATGATAATTACCCCATCCAGTTGATTATTAGCATCATATTTAAGTCAGTTTCAGTATTATTGATCTTAACTGCACATGTCATTCAAAGTTTATTAGAAACTTTTGCTTTAAAATCTCCATTCAACTCGATATTTCAAAAGAAGTAACCTAACATTGATATGCTAAATTCAGTCTATAAAACTTAACCCTATATTGACGTAAGTCCGTAACGTAGATACGTTAGCAATAGTCTAGACTCTACTAATACTATACAACAACGACACACAAGTGTACCATCGAATGCTGTAAAGCCTAATGAGGTCTCGGATATTAAACTCATGAGACATTAGCAACACTAAAACTAGACTCTGACTAAGAAAATGATTTAATTGATAAAAGGGGTTTTTGAATAATTATTAAATAAAGACTTAAAATAATAAAGAAAACTAAAATTGACACGAAAACTAGAAACAAGAAATTAAACAGGTTTGTATTTAAATATGATAAGACGAGCTACCTAGGTATGAATACCTAGACACATGCTATAAAATCCTAATTCTGGTTACCGAGTGAAGATCGACACGGCTCTAACCCAATAAACCTCCCGCTAATAAATTGTGCTCGAATTGGGACAAGTGATAAAGTGCTAAGATGAACCGGCTCAACCTAACGATACCAAACCCCACAACTATCAGATATAAAGCCATTTATAAGCTAAAACCGTCTAATTATAAAGGCAAAAGTATCCTAAACACTGAAAACAATTAAATATACGACGAGAGATGTGCATATTTATTTCACATATATACTAGCGTCGTTAACCCCTTGATGGACAATTGTGATGGCAACTTAACTGTGAAATGGCAGCCACATCAATACCTCCGGCCACTATGTACAATCTAATATCAAAAGTAAAAAAAATTATGGACCAACAAAAATAAAATGGGAGTAGCTGATGATGGTACCATACATATTTTGGTTGGACATTTATGAGCCTACTGCATGCACTATTTGTCTCATCTTTTTTATCTTTTATTTATCTTTTCTTTTTTTTATTAAATCACCGTTCTTAGGTTTGAACCGAGGTCTTCACCAAAGAAGTTTTTGCCTCTTACCACTGGGTTACAACCTAAGTGACTATCGGTTATAAGCTTATGAGACACCAAGAATACCCTGCAAACCAACAGAATAACGTGAATCACTGCTTATTGGGCAAGTGGCTTTCGAGGGGTTATGGCAACCTAAGACCTCCGCTGGAGGGGAATATGTTGCTTAGTGCTACACCACTCATTAAAGGTTATCCGTCTCTTCCGTTTATGTTTGGCAAAGGATTGACGGATTGGTATCGACAAATCAAAAATGACCTATATCATCATTCGTGTCAAAACCATTCATCACCCGTCTATTAAACGAATTGAAATAAAGTTGTAAACAGTTGACGTGTTTAACTTCGCCCATCCCAAACACATTGATCTCGTCTGTTAGATAGGTTAGACATGTGATCATCCCAAGCATGGTACTGGTAACCAAAACCAAACTTTTTCATGTCCTGTATACAATGACTGGAAATGAAAAGGCATGAGGGACCCAGCATACTCAAATACATTGTAATTTGTAAGAATATAATGTTAGAGAAGATGAGTGGTGGTGTGGGAATTGGCAGCCATGTATGAAGCCTGCTTCAATAACAAGTTCACCAATGTTCTTGCGTTTTACATTTGTTTCATTGTTTGTTACTTTTGCTTATTGCTTCACCCAAACCTGTTACTCAATGACTGACCCAGAAATTTATTTTATGGGGGCGGAAATTTTTAGAGTCGTTTATCTATCATTATATGATATTTTTCTGTTTGATGGGTCGGGTCAAGTCAAGTGAGATTGGGTCGAATATTAAATAAATAAAGTGCCATTCAATATTAAAATTCTATATTAATATAACGTGTCTGTGTATATATGTCTAATATATATCAAATTTGCATGACAAAGTAAAAACTAAAACATGCAAACAATGAAATAATATAATGGAATTAAATATATATAATAATAAAAATCTGACGTAGCCTCATTGAAACCATAACACTCATTGAAACCAATAAATCAGACTATTTAATTATTCTTATTCATTTATATTCATTTTTTACTCTTCTTCTCCATTGAAGATCTAAACTTTAACTTTTTCAGTTTTCATCTTTCTTCTACTCTAGCTGAACTAACAACCATCGTCTACAGACTGCCACTCTCTGCCTCTAACCGATGTCTTCTACCCTAAATGTAGCGAAGAACACGAGAGCATGGGGCAATTGGAGGGCTTAATCAAATTTTTATGGGGGGCAAATAGGATTTTTACTTAAAATCTACTCTAAATTTTCATTTTTAAGGGGGGCAGCTGCCCACCCTCCTTATAACCTAGGTCCGCCTCTGCTGTTACTTGAAAACCTTAATACCAAAACATGTTATACTTTTTAAAAACCATAAGCCCAAACTGATGAGCATCCGGTCCATTAAGTTGGCCCCACCCAATTGCTTATTTTTATTTATAAATAGGGTTGTTAGGAATTTTATTTAGTCAGTTGATTGTTTTGGATAAATAATTTGTAGGCTTTTAAGCTTGTTAACCGAATCATTCGTTTTGAATGAAATCATTGTGTTCTTAGCCATTTGATTGCTAGTCGAAATTGCATCATCAACGGCGCAGTCAAATCTATATTTTATAACATCAAAACGAAAGTTAATTAATTAACTTACCAACATAAATACAAGGTAGCTGATGGTACCGGTTGGATATTTATGAGCTGAGCCTACTTAATTTACTCTCGACTCTTTTTCATCTATGTTTCATATCCTAGAATAACAATGTTGTTGTATTAGTGAAAACAAATGATACACAACCTAAGAAATAGAAAATTAATTACTTGATGAGCATAATTTTATTTAGTTTCGTTGTCTTGGTGTTTCGACAATTACGCTTTCAGTTTGAACTAGTGTATGAGTCGTGTAATATACACAACTGATAGAACATGTCTTTCTCATTGCATTTACAATCCCATATAAAGATACAATAAAAGGTATAAATGAAAATGTAATCACAATGCAATCATCTAAATAAACTAAATAAATTATACAATATTATACGCTAAGACACCCCCTCGGTTGTAGCAAGAGGACGAATGCAAATACTTGACATAAATTTAAGAAATGGCGGTCGTACAGTCCTTCGGTGAAAATCACTGCATATTGATAATCTGCATGTACATGAAGAACACGAACTGAGCCAACACAGACCTTTTCTCGGACAAAGTGAATATCTATTTCCACGTGATTGGTGTGTTGGTGCTGGACCGGGTTACCAGAAAGCTAAATTGCATATATATTGTCGCAATAGACAACGGTTGCTTGACGAGCATGAACCAAAAGTTCAAACAATAAGTTTCGTATCCAACTCATTTCAGCAATGGCGTTAGCAACGTCACAGTATCCAGCTTCGGCACCGGATCTGGAGATAATAGCTTGGTGTTTGGAAGACCAAGAGATGAGATTTTTACCAAGGAAAACACAGTAGCCGGAAGTGAGTGTCATGAGTCAGGGCAACCCTCGGTCAAGGTCTGAATAAATAGTTAGAGCAATTGATTTGGAGGGAAGAAGATGAATGTGTAGGTCCCTTGACCGGATGTAACAACACAACAACTAGTCTACTTGAATCAACCTCTACACTAGCTAGCAGAAATCACTAGTGAAGACTGAGATCTTGGATCTTGTTTAGTTATTATTTCCATCGTGAGGGTAGAGAGAAAGAGAGTGAAGAGAGTTTGAACTTTGGATAAGATTATATAAAATGGCAAAGTTTGTTTGTGTATGAGTTATACACACTCTATATAGTGTGTGTGCTCATACATCACTACTATATTATTCACGGCCCATTGGGCTCCAAAATACATGGTCTTGGCCTCAAACATACAAATAAACACAAGCCAACTAGCTAACATACATAAACGTTTAAGGATAAACAAATACAAATGACTTAAACACAAAATGGGCACTACAATCTCCCTCTAGTCTTTAGTATTTGTTCCGTTAGTTTCCATCTCTAGTCGGACTCAGACTCTTACACGAACACCTCATCTTGAACGAATGGTTGCTCTTCAACAAGTAGACAGTCAAACTTGTTGAACTTTCTGAAGATTGCGTCCGTATTGTCACGACGGACATCTTCAACTGTACACAAGGGTAATGATGTGCGTGCGCTTGAGTGCTTAAAATATAAGAGGTTGGACATTTAGCTTTTGCACAAGATCGTGTTTTAAATTTATAAAAATGATTTCTACAACGACTAAACACACACAAAATAGGCAAGTGTACCTATCGTATATGTAAAATAGTATTGGTAAGAACCAAGTATCGATCCGTGGACACAAATGTTTCTAATAATGAATCGTCGTTTTACTTTAATCGGAGGTTTTAATCATTTTGAGGTTAATTTTTGAACTTTTATAAAATATAAATACTTAAATATAATATATAGGTGACCAAGACGAGAGATTCTAACCAAGTAATTCAATTATATGAAGGTTTCCATCTAAGATCAAGAATCCACTCCATTTTATCATTGGTAATTAATACGTAAACATGTGGTAAAACTTGGTGTAATAATATATGATAGATCGCTCCTCATTTCTAAGAGAGCATCTATTACAAAAAGGGAGTAGCATGCGCATTTTAAAGTTGACCCTTTCCTAAGTCATGCTACTTAGAGAATGTCAATTTAAGTTGGCAAGTAGTTTCGTAAAGTAGAAAGATTAGGATTGACTCTGATTTCTCAAATACCAATTGTAACAACTTCGGGTGGTTGTAGTTAACTCACACAACCTCCCCTTGGTTGATTTAAGTAGGTTATACTTACACATTCCATTAACATATGATTTCTTTAAATAGCATGATATCCTAAGCAAAGCCATTTTCGGATTACCAAGACTTAGAGAAATAGATCATAACTTATATCTCATCATTTCTAAATACAATATAAGGATCCATGTTTCGATAATTTATCAAAGTATTTCTATCTTTAAAAAACATGAATCGATCATGAATGATTTCCAATAGAATTGACAATCACTAACTTTGAATTGTTGATTTAAGATGGTGAAACAATTCTCATCAAAAGATAATTGCAAGATAACCATGTACTTTACTAGACTAAACCACATGTTTTATATAATTATCAAGTAAAACAAAGCTTCTTCATAGATTTAGATGGTAAATGGAGTTTAGCTCATAATGAGCATAGTTATGAACATTAGAATGGATGATGACAACAAACACATGATTAAACTAGAACAATCTAACCAAATGTGGATGAATCTTACTTCTTAATGATGATGATGATGGTTTCCAAGCCTTCAAACTCTTCACTAGATCTTCAATATGAGTGTAAGTGGGTGTTTTTATAAGTGAAAACCGGATAGAACTCTCTTCAAGGCACACCAAATGAGTGCAATATGAGCCACTATTTATAGGCAATCTGGAGTAAGAAGCACGGCCCCGTGCTTACATAGGCACGCCCCCGTGTTTTATTATGACATGTGCCAGAATTGTTTTGTCGTTTCTCATGTATAACCATGGCCCCGTGGGCAAGGGGCACGGCCTCGTGCTTTTGTTCCTAGTTTTTGTCTTTTATTGTAGTTTTTTGTCTTTTCTGGTGTTCAAAAGCATGGGGGCGTGTTTCTTGAGGCATGGGGGCATGTTTCTTGATTTTCTTGTGTTTTCTTCCGTTATTTTCGTCTTTTCGCTTGTTTCTTCGTTTGGGACTTGGTTTCACCTGAAATTGTATTTTATTATGATAAGTAGCCTTCTGTGCTATGTTATTTGATACAAATTGCAGTTTTTAGAGATTATTTGATGCTAAAAAGATGTAAAATTTTATGTACATCAAACATCCTGTCACACCCGGCCCTGAACGGCGGAAACAGCCGGGCGCGCGCGAGTGGGGATTGATAATTAAGCACGGGCCATTGCAAACATTCAAAGTAAGATTTTCATTGCGCATGAAATGTTTAATACAATTACATTACATTGTTTAAAAATTACATAAAAACATCCAAGTATAAAAACTGTTGAAGATTTCCACGCCATATCCCCCTTGCGCGGCGGGAACAACCGCGCGCATCGAAGGGATAGAACCAAAATCTTCCAAAAAGCTAGTTTTAGATGTTCAACGTGAGGTGCTCTAAGTGTGACTCCATGCGCTACCTAATTACCTCCTGAAAGACACGTAAAACATTTGAATCAGTATAAACTGAGTGAGTTCACAAGTTTTAGTAACTTGATAATTCGTATTGCATCATAGTCATGATAAAAATCATTCTGAAACATAATTCTGATAGCATCATTAAAACACATGCTTAGTAAAACATAGTTCTGTCAACATATTCTGATAAAATCATTCCGCGGGTTACGCGCGAACATTTCTGGGAACTGTGCTCGTCTGTGTAAGTGGCGCTGCCACTACGAGCGAAATAAGTAATACCGTCCCGCAGGTTACGCGCGGACACTTCTGAAAAACCGTGCTCGTCTGTGTAAGTGGCGCTGCCACTACGAGCGAATAATACCGTCCCGCGGGTTACGCGCGGACGTTGTGCCGGAAAACAAGGCGCTCGTCCATGCAAAGAGGTGCGACCCCTACGAGCGGGCTCAATCCCATAGTACTGCTCCATTCTAGGCACTCGTCCATGCAAAGAGGTGCGACCCCTACGAGTGGGTGGATCAAACCAGCAGTCCCTACCCTTCGAGTTCCAATGGTAAAGTGATCACTTACTCGTATCGCACTCTCATCGAAAACCATAGATAACCGCTTGCATTGCTCGTAAATATACCATAATGAAACATTATTTAAACACATAATCGCTTGCATTGCTTGTAAGAGTATCATGGTAAAACATAATTTAAGTACGTGTCCCTCGCCCCGAAAACAGTTTAAAAATAGTGAAAACAGTGAAAATAGGGGCTGTGAGACTCACCTGTGGTTCTTGTTAAGGGATTAATCGAGATTCGGGTTTTCTTGGTGTTGGCCTCGGAATTGAAGGTCTAGAATACGATTAAATAACAAGAAGTATATATATTAAGATCAAGAAATAGGAGAATATAAGGGTTGGAAAGTAGATCTCAAGGTTATAATCTCGGCTTACCTAGTAACAGGATCGGAAATGAAAACAACGGATGCTTGGGAGATGATTAGTGCAAGTTTGCAGTTCTTAAGAGAGAAGTTTGAAGTGTGTTTGGGTGATAATTTGGGTTACATATTTATAGGCAAGATTTAGGGAACACAATCCCTTGCTTTAGGGGATTGTAATCTTTTCATATCTAGGTGTAATGATGATAAAGTATGGAAATTATTATTATTTATTTAAAAGTGGAGGTGATTGGTCCTAGGGAGTGGATAAAAGATTCTGATTTGATTTGGACAGGACATGCAGGTCTTGTGGTTGGTGAGAGTAGGGTGGCTGACAGTTGACTTTTCATGTTACAGTATGCTTTTTCAGGTGCTTTTGTCAGTTGTACAGTTAAAAAGTAGAAATCTCTGAAACACGCAACTGTTTCCTTTTTGGGCGGGAATAATCCCCTTATATCTGGAGATTAGGCTAAGTGTTCTGCGCGTATAACTTTGTGCGCATAGCTTTCTGCGTGAAGGACATTTCTTTGCTGCGGGTAGGTGCGTAACCTTCTCGCAGTCAGGGCCATTGAGTTTCATTTGTAGATTCTCCAGGTGGTCTTGGTATTTCAACATAGTGATCAGTTATGTTGAAGTCAATTCCATCTTGGAGCTTCAGACAAACTAACTCTCAATGTTCCCGCCATGCGGGGAGGTTAGTTCCCCTTCCGCACGTGCATAAACGATTTGGGATGCACCCACCTTAGCATCATGCGAGACGGTCAACCCATTAGACAACATAAAGTTAAGTTACATGAAAGCATAAAGCCAAAACATTCGCGCATGGCGCATATAACATATGTCCACGCTGGTTCTTACATCGCGCGCTCGCGCAGGGCGTACATAACAATTGCCCGCGCTGATTCTAACATAGCGCGTTCGCGCAGGGCGCACATAACACATGCCCGCGCTGATTCTAATATAGCGCGCTCGCGCAGGGCGCACATAACACATGCCCGCGCTGATTCTAATATAGCGCGCCTAATATTCACAATCACCTAATTATTAGGTTGATTACTTAGTTTATAGGATTGGGAAATTACCGGGTGTCACATTTTCCCCCTGTTAAGAGAATTTCGTCCCGAAATTTAGGAGACGTCGCTGGCAGAAGCCATGTTCTGAAAGAGGTGTGGGTATTTCTTGCGTATTTGATCTTCTCTTTCCCAAGTGAATTCAGGCCCACGCCTTGAGTTCCATTGAACCTTTACTAACTTGATTCTGCTTCTGCGTAACTTTTGTTCTTTCCAATCGGTTACTGCTATAGGTTCTTCTACGAAGTGCAGTTGTTTGTCGATGTGAATCTCTTCCAACGGTAAAATCAACGTTTCGTCAGATAAACACTTTTTGAGGTTGGACACATGAAACGTATCATGAACTCCACTGAGTTCGGCGGGTAAACGGAGTTTATAAGCAACCGGACCGATCCTTTCCAGGATCTCAAATGGTCCAATGTAGCGCGGATTCAACTTTCCTCGCTTGCCGAAACGGGGGACTCCTTTCCATGGAGAGACTTTCAAAAGTACTCTATCCCCTACTTGAAACTCCAACGGTTTCCTTCGCACATCTGCGTAGCTCTTCTGTCTGTCGCGCGCTGTCTTAAGGCGATCCCGTATCTGAAAAATCTTGTCTGTTGTTTCTTGGATCAATTCTGGACCAGTCATTTGCTTGTCACCCACTTCAGCCCAGCACAGTGGGGATCTACACTTGCGCCCATACAAAGCTTCAAACGGCGCAGCCTTGATGCTTGTGTGATAACTGTTGTTGTAAGAAAATTCAACCAATGGGAGATGAGTATCCCAGCTACCTCCGAAATCGATTGCGCACGTGCGCAGCATATCTTCCAATGTCTGGATTGTTCGCTCGCTTTGTCCATCCGTTTGGGGATGATATGCCGTACTCATGTCAAGACGAGTACCTAAAGCCCCTTGTAACGATCTCCAAAACCTTGAGGTGAACCGACTATCTCTATCAGAAATGATGGACACCGGGATTCCATGCTTTGAAACTACTTCTCGAATATACAATCGGGCTAACTTTTCCATCTTATTGGTTTCCTTGATCGGCAGGAAGTGCGCTGACTTAGTTAGCCGATCTACAATAACCCAGATCGTGTCGTAACCCCCAGGTGTCCTTGGCAGTTTGGTGATGAAGTCCATAGAGATTTGTTCCCACTTCCACATGGGAATTTCTGGCTGCGGAAGTAACCCCGACGGCTTCTGGTATTCAGCCTTCACCTTCGAACACGTCAGGCACTTACTGACATACGTCGCGATGGCGCCTTTAAGATTGGGCCACCAATACAGCGCTTTAACATCTTGGTACATCTTGTCTGCGCCAGGATGTACGGAATACCGTGTCTTGTGAGCTTCGTTTAATACTTGCTCGCGCAATCCTCCCTTGAGAGGGACCCATATGTGGTTAGCGAAATATAGATTGCCGTTCTCTTTAAGTTCCAAACTCTTAATCATACCCCCAAGGGATTCGTTTTTAACAAACTCTGGTTTCAAGGCTTCTTGCTGAGCGTCTCGGATGCGGGTAGAGAGATCTGCGCGAATGTTCAACCTTAGAGCCTTGACTCGTAGCGTTTTTATTCGCTCCTTCCTACTTAGCGCGTCTGCTACCACATTCGCCTTTCCAGGGTGGTACTTAATTTCACAATCATAATCATTCAACAACTCCACCCATCTTCGTTGCCTCATGTTTAAATCCTTTTGATCAAATATATGTTGAAGGCTCTTGTGATCCGTAAAGATTATACACTTTGTACCATAGAGGTAATGGCGCCAAATCTTTAGCGCGAAGACAACCGCTCCAAGTTCCAGATCATGCGTTGTGTAGTTCTTTTCATTGGTCTTGAGTTGGCGCGAGGCGTACGCTATGACTTTGTCTCGCTGCATAAGGACACATCCGAGTCCCTGATGTGAAGCGTCGCAGTAAACGACGATGTCATCCGTCCCCTCGGGCAGAGACAAAATTGGTGCACTACATAACTTCTGTTTCAACATTTGAAACGCCGCTTCCTGATTTTCGCCCCAAACAAACTTCTTGTCTTTATGAGTTAGCGCGGTCATAGTTAGGGCTATCTTGGAGAAGTTCTCAATGAAGCGTCGATAGTAGCCAGCTAGTCCTAGGAATTGCCTCACCTCAGTTGGGGTTTTTGGCGCTTCCCAGTTTTCGATGGCCTTGACTTTGGAAGGATCAACGTGTATTCCTTTCTCGTTTACAACGTGACCGAGAAAGTGAACTTCTCTAAGCCAAAACTCACACTTGGAGAACTTCGCATACAACTTTTCTTTCCTCAACAATTCCAAAATCAATCTCAGGTGTTGCTCATGCTCGGCCTTGGTCCGAAAGTAAATCAAAATATCATCTATAAACACAATCACAAACTTGTCCAAGTATGGTTTGCACACGCGGTTCATCAGATCCATGAATACAGCCGGCGCATTAGTTAGCCCGAAAGGCATCACTAAGAACTCATAATGGCCGTATCTAGTTCGGAAGGCTGTTTTCGGCACATCTTCCTCATGGACCCTAAGTTGGTGGTATCCGGACCGTAGATCTATCTTCGAATAATAACTGGATCCCTGCAACTGGTCAAATAAGTCGTCAATCCTCGGTAAGGGGTACCGATTCTTGACTGTCAGCTTGTTCAGCTCCCTGTAGTCAATACACATTCTGAACGAACCATCCTTCTTCTTAACAAACAGTACTGGAGCTCCCCAAGGTGAAAAGCTTGGGCGTATGAAACCCTTATCCAATAGTTCCTGTAACTGATTGGATAGCTCTTGCATCTCAGATGGAGCTAGTCGATAAGGCGCTCGAGCTACTGGCGCAGCTCCTGGGACTAAATCAATACGAAATTCGACTTGTCGCGGCGGCGGTAATCCGGGCAAATCTTCAGGAAAAACATCTGGAAATTCGCGCACTACTGGTAAGTCTTCAATTCTTCGCTCATCTCCTTTCTTCTCTACTACATGCGCCAGGAAGGCGTAGCACCTTTCCTTAGGCACTTGCGCGCCTTTAGGCACGAAATCAGTTTCGTCGCAACTCCCCTTCTTTCCCCTTGAATCACCAAGGTTTCTCCGTTCAACAGTGGGATCCGAACCTGCTTCTCATGGCAAATAACTTCCGCGTGGTTCTCGACTAACCAATCCATACCTACCACAATGTCAAAACTTCCCAAGTCTATTGGCAATAAGTTAATATTGAACCTGTGACCTCCCATGACTATTACACATTGTTCAGTTCTTTCGTTCGCGCATAACTGCCTACCATTGGCTAGTTCTATAGTATAAGGTGTGTCTAGCCTACTGGTTGCTAGGCCTAGGGAGTCTTTAAACTCAGCGGATATAAAACTTAGGTCAGCGCCAGTATCAAATAAGACAGATGCAAAATGGCCGTTAAGCAAAAACGTACCGGTTACCACATTCGGCTCTTCTTTAGCTTCGCCCGCGCCGATCACAAAAGCTCTCCCGCGAGCTTGGTTTCCCTTTTGCGGGCAATCCCGACTAAAATGCCCTGGCTTCCCGCATGCGTAGCAGTTGTCGCTCGCTCCAGCTTCTCTGATACGGCAATTCATCGTCTTGTGCCCTGGTCTGCCACATTTGGCGCATTCGATTCTTGCGCATTCACCCTCGTGGTGATACTTGCATTTGCTGCACCATGGGCGAGGCCCACTGTACCCTTTCCTTGATGGCTCCGCGGCTTGGATCGCGTAAACCCTTGCGCTCTCCTGCTTCTTGAACGGTGGCTGCTTGGAGTCGGACCCTCGGTGGTGAGAGTTCCATTTCCTCTTGGAGTCAGAGGTTCGCTGCTCGTTTCCGCGCGTAGTCAACGTACCCGCACGGACCGTATCCCTTGTAAAGGTGATGGCCCGCGCTACCGCCTCATCAAAGGTTGGAGGCGCTGCGGCGTTGAGCGGAACCCTAACAACAGGAGGTAACCCAAAGATATACCTCTCGATCTTCTTTTCCTCCGTGTTTGCCATGTCTGGCACCAACTGGCAAAGCTCGTTGAACCGGTTGTTGTAGGCGTCGATATCCGTTCCTACCATGGTGTGGTTCCAGAATTCCTGTTGTAGACTCTGAATTTCTGCGCGAGAGCAGAACTTTCTCATCAACATTTCCTTCAGCTCCTCCCAGGTCTTGTGAAGAGCAACTTCTCGCCCCATAGTCTTCACTTGAAGCTTCCACCAAGACGAAGCTGCTTCTTGGAACATGCAGGTCGCGTAAAGGACCTTCTGGTTCTCACTACATCCGCTAATGGAGAGAACTGTCTCCATCTTGTCAATCCAGTTGTAGAGCCCAATGGCCCCTTCGGTACCCTTGAATGGCCAAGGCCTACAGGCCATAAATGTCTTATAGGAGCACCCTTTGTCCAAGGCTCCTGATTCGGGTTCTGGGGTCTCGTTCTCCTGACGACCCTGACTAGATTCGGCCTTGCTGGCCTCATGTGTCGCGATCGCTTGCGCGATTATTTCCGCGAGTTCCTCGGGTGTCATGGTAATTCCCTTGGCTCTAGTTGGAGGCATTCTCGCTTTAAAAGAGTGAAAATATATCAAACTTAGCGCATGTACTCTGAGCACATAATGTTCTTATCTTTATTCACTAGACACTGTGTGACCCGTGTTCCTAAGTGCGTGTTTGGTTTTCTTTTCTTTTAAAAGTATTTTCTTTGAAAAAATACTTCATGCGATTCCCCGACGGTTATAGTCTAGGTTAAAACTTCTTTTCCTAGTTCGCTATAACCAGTGCTCTGATACCAATCTGTCACACCCGGCCCTGAACTGCGGAAACAGCCGGGCGCGCGCGAGTGGGGATTGATAATTAAGCACGGGCCATTGCAAACATTCAAAGTAAGATTTTCATTGCGCATGAAATGTTTAATACAATTACATTACATTGTTTAAAAATTACATAAAAACATCCAAGTATAAAAACTGTTGAAGATTTCCACGCCATATCCCCCTTGCGCGGCGGGAACAACCGCGCGTATCGAAGGGATAGAACCAAAATCTTCCAAAAAGCTAGTTTTAGATGTTCAGCGTGAGGTGCTCTAAGTGTGACTCCATGCGCTACCTAATTACCTCCTGAAAGACACGTAAAACATTTGAATCAGTATAAACTGAGTGAGTTCACAAGTTTTAGTAACTTGATAATTCGTATTGCATCATAGTCATGATAAAAATCATTCTGAAACATAATTCTGATAGCATCATTAAAACACATGCTTAGTAAAACATAGTTCTGTCAACATATTCTGATAAAATCATTCCGCGGGTTACGCGCGAACATTTCTGGGAACTGTGCTCGTCTGTGTAAGTGGCGCTGCCACTACGAGCGAAATAAGTAATACCGTCCCGCGGGTTACGCGCGGACACTTCTGAAAAACCGTGCTCGTCTGTGTAAGTGGCGCTGCCACTACGAGCGAATAATACCGTCCCGCGGGTTACGCGCGGACGTTGTGCCGGAAAACAAGGCGCTCGTCCATGCAAAGAGGTGCGACCCCTACGAGCGGGCTCAATCCCATAGTACTGCTCCATTCTAGGCACTCGTCCATGCAAAGAGGTGCGACCCCTACGAGTGGGTGGATCAAACCAGCAGTCCCTACCCTTCGAGTTCCAATGGTAAAGTGATCACTTACTCGTATCGCACTCTCATCGAAAACCATAGATAACCGCTTGCATTGCTCGTAAATATACCATAATGAAACATTATTTAAACACATAATCGTTTACATTGCTTGTAAGAGTATCATGGTAAAACATAATTTAAGTACGTGTCCCTCGCCCCGAAAACAGTTTAAAAATAGTGAAAACAGTGAAAATAGGGGCTGTGAGACTCACCTGTGGTTCTTGTTAAGGGATTAATCGAGATTCGGGTTTTCTTGGTGTTGGCCTCGGAATTGAAGGTCTAGAATACGATTAAATAACAAGAAGTATATATATTAAGATCAAGAAATAGGAGAATATAAGGGTTGGAAAGTAGATCTCAAGGTTATAATCTCGGCTTACCTAGTAACAGGATCGGAAATGAAAACAACGGATGCTTGGGAGATGATTAGTGCAAGTTTGCAGTTCTTAAGAGGGAAGTTTGAAGTGTGTTTGGGTGATAATTTGGGTTACATATTTATAGGCAAGATTTAGGGAACACAATCCCTTGCTTTAGGGGATTGTAATCTTTTCATATCTAGGTGTAATGATGATAAAGTATGGAAATTATTATTTTTTATTTAAAAGTGGAGGTGATTGGTCCTAGGGAGTGGATAAAAGATTCTGATTTGATTTGGACAGGACATGCAGGTCTTGTGGTTGGTGAGAGTAGGGTGGCTGACAGTTGACTTTTCATGTTATAGTATGCTTTTTCAGGTGCTTTTGTCAGTTGTACAGTTAAAAAGTAGAAATCTCTGAAACACGCAACTGTTTCCTTTTTGGGCGGGAATAATCCCCTTATGTCTGGAGATTAGGCTAAGTGTTCTGCGCGTATAACTTTGTGCGCATAGCTTTCTGCGTGAAGGACATTTCTTTGCTGCGGGTAGGTGCGTAACCTTCTCGCAGTCAGGGCCATTGAGTTTCATTTGTAGATTCTCCAGGTGGTCTTGGTATTTCAACATAGTGATCAGTTATGTTGAAGTCAATTCCATCTTGGAGCTTCAGACAAACTAACTCTCAATGTTCCCGCCATGCGGGGAGGTTAGTTCCCCTTCCGCACGCGCATAAACGATTTGGGATGCACCCGCCTTAGCATCATGCGAGACGGTCAACCCATTAGACAACATAAAGTTAAGTTACATGAAAGCATAAAGCCAAAACATTCGCGCATGGCGCATATAACATATGTCCACGCTGGTTCTTACATCGCGCGCTCGCGCAGGGCGTACATAACAATTGCCCGCGCTGATTCTAACATAGCGCGTTCGATCAGGGCGCACATAACACATGCCCGCGCTGATTCTAATATAGCGCGCTCGCGCAGGGCGCACATAACACATGCCCGCGCTGATTCTAATATAGCGCGCCTAATATTCACAATCACCTAATTATTAGGTTGATTACTTAGTTTATAGGATTGGGAAATTACCGGGTGTCACACATCCCCACACTTGAACATTGCTTGTCCTTAAGCAATCTATTTATAAATACTCTCTAAAAACAACAAGCTTGGATTATAGCCTAAACATCCCCTAAAAGAGTTCCAAGAAAATGGAAACAAAATAACCAACCTTAATTCATAGGAATATATGTAGTGATAAATAAAAATGCAATTTTGTTTTTATGAGCTTCTGTTTATGCAGAACGTCACGATCTCACAATGTTCACTCACACTCAGTTTTATATCTGGTCATACCTGTGATGTATGTATGTGAACAATTAGTCAATACCTAACATGTGATAAATAAGCTTGTAACAAGTTCAAATCTCCACCTTTTTGAAGGGTTGCATAAATTAGAAGGTAATAATTGTTGGTTTTGGGTGTGAAAGGATTTTGGTATTTGGTATTTGGTGGTGTAATGGTTATGGTTAATGGTGGTGAGGATGGTAAATACAACTTTTTGTTGATTGTCGGGAGTCTTAAGATGGTTAGCTCTTTCTCCCATTGCTGAAAATTAAACTATTTTTTTTTTCCAAACCTAGTGACTCTTTTGAGGTCAGATCGTCAAGACAAGTTTTGTCGAGGATGTGGATTAGTTCTTCCTCAATCCTGTTCTGAAAATAACTTCCAACTCTAGTGGATCGTTCGGCTTTGAGCCTAATAGCCCCCACCCTCATTAATTCGGTATATTCATGCTGAGACTGAGTCTGACTTTTCTACATCTTCCTTCGTGGGACCAGTTTCCATAGCCTAAACATCATTCATATCTTTTTGCTCTTCTTTTCATTGCACTTTTGTAAACTCCACAAAATGGTGGCCTCTGTTCGTTTTGGCGCCACTTTTTCCTCACCTCATTGCTAAAGAGAAAAATCCTCTACCTAAGTTTTGGAGGCAACCTGGGTTTTGCTAAATGTATGCAGCAAATTAAATTGAATTCGAAAGAATGCATTTCTAGTTCTTTAGGGTCTGCCAGTAAAAGACCAGTGTTGTATTTTACCGGTGAGATGGATAAACTGAAGGTTTTTGGGTTTTGTGATTTGGGGAATGATTTGAGGGAAAGGTGAAAACATTACCTTCTTCTTTAAATAACTCTTCATGCGGTCTTGAAATGATTAGTTGTGACAAGTTCTAAATTACACGAAACATATGACTCACTCAAAGCTTCCGAAAAAATTATTTATATGGCATGAGATTTATCTCACAGTAACGGAGGGATTGGGTATAAACGCCATATTCTGCGTAAATTTCTTCTCAGTATTACAAAACTCCTTTTTGGTTTTTTTACTTTTCTTTGGTTATAATAGAATAGTAATTAGTTATTTGCAAAAAAATTTCTTGGATATTTCTTTAGGTTTTATAAAAATAATCTTTGTTTGCTGTCAAAAAATTTTTAATTAGAGAATTTTTATGATTATTTGAGCATGCAGTTGGTTAAGTAATTCCCCTCCCCACACTTGAATCTCACATTGTCCTCAATGTGAAAAGATTCAAGAAAATATAAAAATTTTAATTAAGTATAGTGGGTTAAAATGGAGAGGTACTTCCCTATGGGTTAACGAAATTTCGACAGAGCGTCCCCTGTTTATCGTCCGTTTTCATGTTTTTGTACCTGTATAAAATAAAATTGCAAACAACCACAAACAACCAATATTTTGCTGAAAATTGGGTATGAAACCATCCATCCCTTGCCCAAACGGGCTAAATAAGTACCTACTAATAATGTTTTGGCACCCACGGCCATAAAAGTGTCCAACCATACAAACAAATAAACAAGTAAACGACAGAATGTAAATTGTTCAAACATATATAATAATAATAATAATAAAAGTGTCATGAAACTACTACCAACCCATGCCCATGCCTGTATCCAACCTACCAGTACCGTGACTCATCAGTTACCCGTGTCCGGGTCAAATGGCCCCCACTGCCTGTCCATGCGATAACCCAACCGATCAATCTCTCGCCTCGTCTCTGCGTATTCGGCTGCTCGTTATGCATCTGAGGCAGCCATCTGTTCTGTGATTCTGTCAAATGAGGCGGTGGTTCTTTCTGAGAACTGATCAATTAGGCCGTATAGGCCCTCGAGTGGGTATTGGCTATCATGTGACGAACTTGGGCCGACCCCTGATGAAGATGGGCTTCCTCTTTGATGGTAGGTGCGGCGTCGGTACTGTCTGGGCGGTGATCCTCTCCTCTTGGGAACATCCTGAAGCATCATCTCTGCAGGGTCTTCGGGGTCCCAAACCTGGTTATACTTATCACAAAACCTCCACACATCCGGGTTCTGACCGATTCGCTGGACCATCTGCATGCTAATACAATAATCAATGGTTAGAGCAATCGAATCTAGGCTTTGGTACCTTCTCTGTCTACACCATAAGCTCCATAGAGGTTATAAATCCATGGCCCGCCAAAGATTGGTGTGTTTCCTCTGGCATTTGCATTTGTCGTGAACAGCTTGCAGAATAAATACGTGATGTTGCATGGGACGATGTTCTTCATGCAATAAAGTGCCCAAAGATCCTTTAGATTAACAAACCCTTCACTTTGACCTCTAGCATTGACAATGTGACTGACCAGGCGGTGGATGTATCTCATAAGCGGGTCACGTAGTGCAGTGCTCTTTAAAACACTTGCATTATAGTTCTCAGTTCCGTAACTCAGTTGTTCCCATGCTTCTAAGCGTGTGTTGCCTGCATCAGCATCATCATCACCGTCTTCGTTTGTAAAGGTTGCCTTTGCCTCAAACCATATTTCTCTGTTGGTTTCTGCAACTGTGTAAATTCCCAGATCAATCCCGAGTTGGGTGAAAGAAGTTGGTGCCATTCTCCCCCGCATCTGAATTCAATTGCGTCTTCATCCCACATATCTGGATTCTTGGTATTTATTTGGAAAGAAACTAAAAATTCTTTCGTAAGTTCAGTTATAGCCTCTCCCATTTGACCAAGAACCCGTCGCCATGGTCCTCTCACAATGGTCTTGTATCGGTTCCATTGGTTGACTTGTTTCAATGTGTCTTTGCAAGCATAGAAGTTGGCTTCTGGAAGTCTTCGGTTAAGGTAGGTCAATCTTGCTTGGGCTCTTCTATTTCTCGCATCACATCCGGAAAAGACTAGGAAAGCGTGTGTGTCATCCCCATACTTGGCCATCTGCAATGAGTATTCAAATTAGTCAAAATTTGTAAAAAAATTATTTAGTTAGTGGAACAGAGAGCAGGGCACGGTACCGTGCTTCTAGAAGCACGGCCCGTGCTATTACTGTTAGTCAGTTTATACCAATTTTGACTTTTTGTGACCAAAGGGTGACCACGAGTCGTGTTTGTTCAAAGCACGGTTCGTGTTTTTAATTCTAATTTTGACTTTATCTAGATTCGAACCCTCGTTTCTAATCGGTTATACCATTTGGGTTTTTTAGTGTGTTGGATTTTCAACTCAAGATCCAAACCCGAATGGTTCTTTTCAATTAATCTTTAACCAACAATTATTCAACAATCCCTCATCCTAAACTAATAGAATAACCCATA
Source organism: Bidens hawaiensis (assembly GCF_021521415.1). Taxonomy (NCBI): domain Eukaryota; kingdom Viridiplantae; phylum Streptophyta; class Magnoliopsida; order Asterales; family Asteraceae; genus Bidens; species Bidens hawaiensis. The sequence goes on along the minus strand of NW_027493118.1, from coordinate 202,843 downwards.
CAATGTTCGGGGTTAGACCCGATTTAATCAATTTGAGAGTTTTAGGGTTAAATTAAGCCTAGAAAGATGGATTCAAACAATATAATTGTTAAATTAACATACCTTTGGTTTGATATTGAAGATTTAATGCAGAAATCAGTGAAATGAGGGAGGGGTCGGCCGTTTACGTTCAGAGTTGAAGTTGGTTTTAGGGTTGAATAATTGGAAAGTTTGTTTTAATAATTAAAAATTCGTAACTGTACTGGTTTTAAAAACACGGCTCGTGCTTTTAGAAGCACAGTACCGTGCTGCATTATGCAGACAATTTCTTTATTTTATTTTTCAAGCTGGTTCGTTTTTTTTAACTGATTTTCTTTGTAGGTTAGGATTAAGACAGTAATTAAAAGTTCTAAATTTCATTAAAACATAAAACATGGTTAAACATAGTGAAATGAAAAGTATAACAACAATCCTAGACCTTTACACATAACACTAGCAGAAGCAACTACATAAAACAAAGTCGGGACTCCAACGACCACCATTCCCGAACAGGTCTTGACTGTGTGGTGGGGCTCACTTAACTTCCAAGAGCTCGGAAAGCTTTTGTCGAGCTTTGCGATTTCCCAGTTGAGAAAGTTGAGCTTGGAAGCCACATCTTTGTGGTGGACATCCACCACATTGAAGTTTTTGAACCGAAGTAGTTCGACTTTGTTGATTAGCTCGATTACGCAAGCTTCAGTTTGGATGTTTCTTTCAACTTGTTCTCTCATAATGCATTGTAGCCTCATGACCTCCTCCTCAAGGTTTGAGGAAGATTCATGTTGCTTGCCTTTCTTCACTGGCCTCCATTCAACTTTCTTGCCTTCCATTTCAGTAATTTTGTGTTTGGTGTGAATGGAATAGTGAGTTTTTGCATGCATTATATAGAGACTGCTAGGAGAATAAATATTTTTGAGTCAGAGAATAGTATGGAGTCAGCGCGTATCATGCTGAAGATTCTGGGGTGACCACGGCCTCGTGCTATTGAAGCACGCCCTGTGCTTTTAGTTATTGAGATTTTCTTTTATCTTTCAGCAAGATGCGAGAGCCAGAATTTTTAGAATGATGTTTAGCATGTTATTTTAAGAGTTTGGTCATCCTAAAAACTGCTTTTCATTAAAGTTAAATGTCCTAAAACAAATATGGGATAAGCCCGGTTTTCCTAAAGATATGAAAATATTCGGGTTAAGCCCGAAATTCCTAAAACAATGTGCGTAATGCACTTGTTTACACATGAAAACAGAAAATTAAGTTTCCTATATTTCCCCGAAAGGTTCTCCTCCTCCGAATGGCCCTGGTGGTGGAAAGTACGTCAAACCGAGAACTTGAAACTGGAGTTGTTTGTTAATGTCTCGAAGTTCAATTTTCATGTTTTCCACTTATTCGGTAAGTTGAACGAGACGCATCTCAGCAAGGAGATTCATTTCGGTGAGTTCATTGACGAGTTCTTGAAGTTACAAAAGAAGCTCGGTTTTGGAAACATGGTGGGCATCGTTTCTCGGTTGTCGAGGAATGGGATTTGCTTCACTCATTTCAGTAGGCATGTTAAATTTTTTAGAGAGGAGTGTGTTGGTTATGGTTGGTGCAAAGAATGCATTGGCAAGAGGTGCCTTTTATAGCCAACCAGATACCCAAGCACGACCCCGTGCTTTTAAAAACACGACCCGTGTTCTTACTCTGACAATTCTGTTACGAACCAGTTTGACTGAGATTTTTCAGCGAAGATTCCGGCCCGCATATTGCGGCACGACGCCGTGCTTTCTTAAGCACGCCCCCGTGTTTTAGTTTTTAATTTTTTTTATTTTTTTTAAAATAAATATTTACAAGGCCTAGTTTGTGAAGGGATTGGCCAGACCTTGTCTCCTTAATTTCAATTTAGGGAGTTGGAGGGTCACTTCCTCCGAAACTTCTTCAAATGGTCCATCGATATATGGTTTTAATCGATGTACATTGACTTTAAACTTTTGGCCGTTTGAAATTGAAATCTCGACTGTCCCATAGTCAAAGACTGACTCAACTATGTATGGACCTGTCCATCGTGATTTCAATTTTCCTAGGAAAAGACGTAAACGTGTGTTATATAACAGTACACGATCGCCAACTTGGAATTTCTTGTTTCCTTTTAAATGGATGTTGTGCAGACATTTAATCTTTTCTTTGTAAGACCAGGAATTTTCATAGGCCAACGTTCTTAGTTCTTCGAGTTCGTGAATTTGATCTTCCCGGTTTATGCCGGCGGACATTAGATCGAAGTTCACTGCTCTGAGAGCCCAGTAGGCTTTGTGTTTTAATTCTACTAGCAGATGACATGCTTTCTCATAAACTAGTTTGAAGGGTGTTGTTCCTATGGGGTTTTGTAGGCTGTCCTATGGGCCCACAAAGCGTCATCTAACTTTTCTGACCAATTTTTGCGATTCATCCCCATGGTTCTTTCTAAGATCCTTTTAATTCCTCGATTGGAGACCTCTACCTGCCCACTGGTCTGAGGGTTGTATGGTGTTGCTAGTCGGTGTTGAACTCCATATCGTGCTAAGACTTTGTCCATTAAAGCATTACAGAAGTGGGTACCTCTGTCACTGATTAGGGCCTTTGGAGTAGCGAATCGTGAAAATAACTTTTTCAGAAATCGTACAACTACTCGAGCATCGTTAGTGGGAAGAGCTTGTTCTTCTACCCATTTAGATACGTAGTCGACTGCTACAAGGATGTATTTATTTCCGAATGAGTTAGGAAATGGGGCCATGAAATCTATTCCCCATAAATCAAAGACTTCACAAATTTGAATGCCTTTCTGAGCCATCTCATTTTTGGCTGAGATGTTTCCGGCTCTTTGACAAGCATCGCATGCTTGGATCAAAGCATGTGTATCCTTGTATATGGTGGGCCAGAAAAATCCTGCATCAAACACCTTTCTGACCATAGTGGCGATATCATGGTGTCCCCCAGTAGGTCCTTCATGGCAGTGTTTGAGAATACCTAAGGTTTCCTTTCCTGCTACACACCTACGAATAACCTGATCGGCACCTATCCTAAACAAGTAGGGATCTTCTCAGAAGTAGAACTTAAGGTCAGAAAAGAATTTCTTCCGTTGATGAGTAAGTCCTTTTCTTAGGATTCTACATGCTAGATAGTTTGCGAAGTCGGCAAACCAAGGACTTTCGTCTTTCTCCTATATGACTGCTTGGATATGCATGAGAACTTCATGTGGAAAATTATCATTGATGATTTCCTCATGATGTTTGAAGCTGGGCATTCTAAGCGTGAGAGATGGTCTGCGGCTACATTCTCTGCTCCTCTCTTGTCCTTGACTTATATGTCGAGTTCTTGGAGTAGTAGGATCCATCGGATAAGTCTGGGTTTGGCATCTTGCTTGTTGAAGAGGTAACGTATGGCGGCATGGTCGGTGTATACTATGGGTTTTGGAAAGAACGAGGTATGATCTAAATTTTTCTAAGGCAAAGACTACTGCTAATAATTCTTTTTATGTTGTGGTGTAATTTTCTTGTGCATCATTAAGAGTTTTACTAGCATAGTAAATTGGGTGAAAGTGTTTTTCCTTGAGTTGTCTAAGTACGGCACCAACTGCAAAGTCACTTGCATCGCACATGATCTCGAATGGAAGGGTCCAATCGGGTGTAGTCATGATTGGTGCATTGACACGTTTGTCTTTCAATATTTTGAATGATTCAACACATTCTTCAGAAAAGACGAAGGGTGTGTCTTTCTCTAGAAGTTTGGTCATAGGTCTAGCTACTTTGGAAAAGTATTTTATGAAGAGGCGGTAAAATCCTGCGTAACCTAGAAAACTTCTAATGGATTTTACTTAGGTGGGGTGCGGAAGTTTAGAGATAGTTTCTATTTTTGCTTTATCGACCTCTAATCCCTTTGGAGAAATCTTGTGGCCGAGAACGATTCCTTCTCTAACCATAAAGTGACATTTCTCCCATTTGAGCACTAGATTTACTTCCTCACACCTGGCTAAAATTTTTTCGAGGTTCTTTAAGAAATGATCGAAAGAATCTCCAAAGACTGAGAAGTCGTCCATGAATACTTCCATAGAGTGTTCGATCATTTCGTGAAAGATGGCCACCATGCATCGCAGGAAGGTGGCTGGAGCATTACATAGTCCATATGGCATTCTTCAGTAGGCGAAGGTTCCGTATGGACATGTAAAAGTGGTTTTCTCCTGATCTTCAGGAGAAATGATAATCCGTCAAGAAAACAGTAGAACATTTTTCCAGATAATCGTTCGAGCATTTAATCAATGAAAGGGAGTGTAAAATGATCTTTTCTTGTGGCATCATTAAGTTTCCGGTAGTCAATGCAAACTCGCCAGCTTGTGATGGTCCTCATTGGTATTAGCTCGTCCTTCTCGTTCATTACAACTGTCATTCCTCCGTTCTTGGGTACTTCCTGAACGGGACTAACCCAAGTTGAATATGAGATTGGGTAGATTAATCTGGCATCAAGGAGTTTGATTACTTCTTTCTTCACCACATCTTGCATGTTGGGATTGAGACGGCTTTGATGTTGGACCACGGGTTTGTGTTCTTCCTCCATGAGAATTTTGTGAGTACAAAACGAAGGACTGATGCCCTTGATATCCATGATCTTCCATGCGATGGCCTTCTTATGGCTCTTGAGAACTTTAAGGAGTTCATCTTTCTCTTCTTTCAAAAGGTGAGATGAAATAATTACTGGGAGTTGAGAGTCTTTTTCTAGAAAGGCGTATTCGAGATGGTTTGGTAGTTCTTTTAACTCTAATGCTGGTGGTTCTTCGATTGATGATTTTAATTTTTCATTACATTTATTGATTTCATATATTACTTCTGATGCTTCCTGATAGTCATCATTGATATTTTCGTTTTCTAAAATGGGTATATTGAGTGTTTTGTCTAAGACTTTTGTTTCTAGCGTTTATCGATGGAGGAATTTCGCATATAGCAACTCACGATGGAATCTATGATGTCGACACTGTAACAACTCGGTTATTCTATTTTAAATACCCGACCCCATTTCATTGTTCGGAGAAAATTTATCGGATGTCGAGTAAACTAATTATTATAATATTATTATTTAATTACTTATTTAAAACATATATACAACTTTCTTGTTTTGGCAAAAAAAATGACCGAAGCTAAACTTTTACTCCACTTTGTTTCCACGCCATAACTTCAAGGGCTAGATTTGCAGATTTCATGAAACTTATGTTATGATCAGGATCCATGACCCAAACCCGTAACCATATTCAAGCCCGGATCCAGTTTATGCCTTGAACCATAATTTTCGTGATTTAATTTGGAAACTGACCAAGTAGCATCGATCATACTAATCTAAGCGGCCTTACCGGCAAAATTAATTAGGAAATCAAGATCTATAATATATGATTTAACTTAATTAACCAACCGTCTTATGTCTTTTCTGGAATCACTATTTACACCTCATAATAATACAATTAAACGAACATACACCTTCTTCCTGATATCGTGACCATTAGCCCCATGGTTAATTACAACATCAACAACCGTCCTTCGCATTATTTAGATCTATTCAGGCCGTCCGTCGTGATCTTCGTTCATCATCAATTGGCCATCACTAATGGTAATTAATATGTGTTGAATAGTCGTTTTACTCAGTAGTTCGTTATCCCTAAGTTTAATTTATAAATCACTTACGGGATTAATCGAATTACAATTCTGGGGTTCATAAGGATTGGGGGTTTTCCCGTGTTCTGTATTTTAAATTTTCTGATACTTGAACCACCTGGACATGTCAGCCCAGTGGTTGGGGTCTGCATGTTTAATTCACAGAACCAGCCAGGGGCGCGGGTTCGAGCCCCCCCGGACGCGGTTTTTGGTTCTTATTTTATTTTTCCAAGTTATTGTGATTATTTTAATGGTTATTAATTTATTTTGAATAATATTAAATATTAAATAAACAATATATTTAACCGACACCATTAAGTTTTACGGTTCTCGTTAAAAGCCTTCGTTTGCATGTATATATACACACACATATATATATACACACATGTATGCATTATAAGTATATTTTATTAGTAAACCCTATTATTTTTTTTATCAAAACACGACACTTTTAACTCACGTTTATTTTCTTGTCGTTAAACGCCTTTACCAACTCGTCATATATATATATATATATATATATATATATATATATATATATATTATGTTTATCTCACAGGAACAGCTTGCATCTTTCTTTATTTATTATATATTATTACTGTTGTGTCTTAAACTGGTGTTTTACTCACTCAACATGTATTGTTGACAAAAATATATTTTATACGCATTTGCAGGTTATCTGCTTGGTTGTTTAGCAGATGAAGATCACGTAGAGATGCCTTTTAGGATACAAACTTAATTAATCATTGATGTAGTTTCTTTATACTTGATGTACTTAGCTGTAATTGTTTGATTTAAATAAATTAAATAGATGTTGTCATTTATCAATTTGCATGATAGTATCCTTTGAAAAGCTGTGAGCAATCAGTTACGCCCCGACATTTCCGCCGTAGGTTGGTGTAAGGCCCCGAACCCGGTAGCCCTACTTTAGCGTCGGATTTACTCATAAACACAGTTCTTCAAATCAGAGTTTATTAAAACTTTTCGCGGAATATAAAACATCAATCATTTGTTACAAAACATTAAATCTTTTCTTTGATACCATAACACAAAACTTTATATTTGAAACATCTTTACTTCTTTCTTCAGATGCCAGCCGTTCAATCCATGCCGTGTGTCAACCTCATGCTAACTCTATAATCAGCTCACCTGCGTGCATACTAAAAGTCAGCTACACTGAGTGAGTTCTAGTTAATCAGGCAACATACAATCTATTCTCATATATTACTTCCCGTATCCGAAGACACATATTACTACCTTAACCTTGTATAAATATCCATAGGAGGATCGTCACGTAATATCTATTAAAAGAACCATTACCATTACCCTACCATATATATGCTTTCCATAGGAGGAACACTATACTATCCATAGAAGGAACACTTTACTATCCATAAAAGGAACACTATACCATCCATAAAAGGAACACTATACTTTCCATAAAAGGAACACTATACCTTCCATAAAAGGAACACTATACTTTCCATAAAAGGAACACTATACCTTCCATAAAAGGAACACTATACTTTCCATAAAAGGAACACTACACATTCCATAAAAGGAACACTATACTTTATTATTTAATATCCTTGTAAGGAGCTAGTTACTTCCCTTGACGATACGTGCAATATCCGAAGATCGTTCGCGTACCGTCAAGCAATCATTCATATCGATCACATATACCATACACAGCATACACATAAAATTATATCCTTTCGTTCATACTTCCTTACTTTCTTTTGTATTATCTTACTTTCATATCTTACGTTATAAAGAGCATTACGCCCTACATTCCTCGAGTATTACTAGGGCTCGATACCCTCTTCGTAACCATACAACCATACGTATCATTTCTTTCTTCTACTATCTCTATCATATTCATACACATAAACCTACATAACATACTTACCTTATTCTTAACGCTGCAACCTGCCCGTACGTGCAATATCCGAAGATCGTTCACGTACCATCAAGCAATCATTCATATCTTTCACATTATCCATATAAGGCATACACTTATCTCTTAGGATAAGTGTATTAACAAACATATTGAGTATGCACACAGCCCCGAAAACGTAACACATAAATGGGGCTAGAAACTCAGTTGAATTCTGCTTCTTTTTCTGATAGCTGTAAATCCCTTCCTTAACTGAGCTCGGCTGACTGTACAAGTTACACGTATCAATACTCGTCTGATCTAATCTGGTGGCCTAGTATTAGCTTACTTAACTTATCGCTTTTTAATTTATTTTCTAATCAAACTTAGCTGTAGGCGAAGTTGTCATCAGGCGAACTTGGCTTTAGGCGAAGTTAAACCTCAGGCGAACTTAGCTTCAGGCGAAGTTAAACCTTAGGCGAACTTGGCTTCAGTCGAAGTTAAACCTTAGGCGAACTTGGCTTCAGGCGAAGTTAAACCTTAGGCGAACTTATCATCAGGCGAACTTAAACCTCAGGCGAACTTATCAACAGGCGAACTTAGCTTGCAGGCGAAGTTCATCAGGCGAACTTAGCTTGCAGGCGAAGTTCATCGCTTGAAGGCGAAGTTGCCCAGATGAAGGCGAAGTTGCCCAGATGAAGGCGAAGTTGCCCAGATGTCCGCTGTTTCGGTTTCTGATCAACATTTCGGGCGATTTTAACACCCTTGTTAAGGTTCAATACCACCCACTACACTTCCCGACCATTTTTGGTCGTTTATACACTAAAAGTTCGGATCTTTAAACTTCCAAGATCAAGAATCATACCTTTTGAGCTTGTTTGGATCTCGTTTATCTTGGTATCACCACTAATCTTTCTCTCTTACCCGGACCTCGCTCGATCCTTCCTTCTTTCTCGGCCCGGCCGGCGACGGTTTTGGGTGTGCTTGGTGTGTATGTGTGTGTGGAGTGTGCTTGGATAAAGATAGAGTGAAGATATTTTGGGGTGTTAGGGTATTTATATCCCTGAGATCCCATGGACCTAAGGCCCATTCTCATTTAACCCATCCTAATTAATCCAAGTCCACAACCCACATCCATTACCCAACACTAGCCCGACCCATACCAACTCCTATTCTATTATTTATTTCCTGATAACCCCGGGTAAACTTTCTCTCTATTATTAAGTAACATAATTAATATTACTTGGAAATTTCGGGATGTTACAAGTCTTCCCTCCTTAAAGAGGTTTCGTCCCCGAAACCTAATTTTTTCCTATAAAAGGAAAGTTTCTTATATTTACAAGTTTTATTGAATCGCCTTCGTTTTCTGAGTTACTCTTCTTACTTCCGACTTTGCAGTCATCGAATGGTGGTCATGTGTATTAGCTATTTAAGGTAGCTTGTCCATGAAGCCTTCGATGTACCAAGTCTCATTTCAATCTTCAAGAGGCTTTGTCTTATATCATATTAAATGCTAAAGCCTAAGTCGACACTCCATCACAACCCAACAATTTATCATGACTAACATGCATTCAGACAATTCGTACCATAATTAATAAACACCAGTCAAGACTTCAACATAAAATAACACGCATCGAGTCATTAATAAGTTACACATAGATTTTAATACTTATGGCTAGCATCTAACCTTCTTGAATGTCTTTTCTAAGTATACGGAGGAATCTGTTAAACCTCAAGCACTCTTCTCTCCTTCATGTCCTCCCTTTGGCTTCTTACAATCCCTTGCTAGGTGCCCACGTCCTCCATAGTTGTGACACCTATGGTAATCATCACATTCCCAAGAGGAATGTCCTGCTCTTCCACACCTGTAGCAAACACCTAATCCCTTTCTGCACTCTCCGGGGTGTCTCTTCCCACATTTTTCACAAGCAGTAAACCCCTCTTGCCTTGCCTTCTTTTTGCGTGGATCCACTTCATTGGCTCCCTCTGGTTCTGGGGTTGGGTTCTTTTTCTTCGGTTCAATCTTCTCCCCTTCACAGTTGGCAAGGTCCTCATAAATCATCTCGGCCAATTCCACGGCCGAGTCAAATGTTGCGGGCTTACTGGACTTAACCAAAGTGCGAACATTCCGTGGAAGTCCCCTTACGTAACACTTGATCCTTTTAGCTTCGGTGTTCACCATGTCAGGTACCAACCTAGACATGCGGTTGAATTCAGTAGTATACTCCCGTTGTGTCATCTCTCCCGCTTTCAAATTCAGAAACTTCATCTCCACTCTTTAAACTTCTGTATCAGCGCAGAACCTCTTCATCACCATGTCCTTTAGGTCATTCCAGCTCATCGCCTTGATCTCTTCACGGGTCTTCCTCTGCTCCACAGTCTCCCACCAATACATAGCCTCATCTTCAAAAGATTGAGTGGCATAACCGACAGCTTGGTCAGGACGGCACTCGCTAATGCGGATAACCTTATCCATGGCGGTTATCCACTGAAGAGTAGCGATTGCGTCTCCTAAACCAGTCAGCTTAGGCGGGTCACAACCTTTGAAGGACTTATAGTTGCAACCGCCTCGGCCCCTCTTCCTATCATCATCTTTCACAGACTTTACCTCACTCGAGTCACCCCTTTCCCTCTCGTCATCCTTTCTATTATTACCACCTGCCCCTTCAACGGTTCGTTCACGGCTTCCAGCAGATCCTTCGGGATTCAGGTTCTTCACAGCAGCAACTACAGCTTGAACAATGGCTGCTTGAACTGCAGGGCTAAGTTGAACTTCTTCGTTGTTGTTCTGGTCTCCTCCTGCGGCGCTCCCTTCATCTTCGGTGTGGGAAGCTTCTTCTGCCGAGGGTTGCCGAACAAGACGAGGCCTGCCACGACGTCCAGTGCGACCCCCAGTTCCCACAACTTCTCCAGCTCCAGCCATCAGTATTCTTAAAGGGACAACACAAACATCATCACTCAAGGAACTATTTAGTACAAGGATAGCAAGGCTAACAGGTAATAACAGTGGCCAGCTGTGGATCACGTTGCTTTCCGTGTCCCATTCGCTTCCCTTTATGAGTCTATTTGTGCTGGTTCTACTTAAGCAGTTAGTCAAATCAAACAATCAATCACCTCTATCCTTATCGTTCACGTATCTTTTCTCTCTCATTAACATATATCATTTAATCATACACCTTACCTTTACTGATTTTTGCTTGAGCGAAACATGGCATTCTTGAACTGGCATCTTCTTTCTTTTCTTACTTAAATCCCATTCTCTGTTCAAGTCTAAGCATGTAGGATGCCTAAATCTCTCGAACTTATGCTCTGATACCAACTTGTAAGGCCCCGAACCCGGTAGCCCTACTTTAGCGTCGGATTTACTCATAAACACAGTTCTTCAAATCAGAGTTTATTAAAACTTTTCGCGGAATATAAAACATCAATCATTTGTTACAAAACATTAAATCTTTCCTTTGATACCATAACACAAAACTTTATATTTGAAACATCTTTACTTCTTTCTTCAGATGCCAGCCGTTCAATCCATGCCGTGTGTCAACCTCATGCTAACTCTATAATCAGCTCACCTGCATGCATACTAAAAGTCAGCTACGCTGAGTGAGTTCTAGTTAATCAGGCAACATACAATCTATTCTCATATATTACTTCCCGTATCCGAAGACACATATTACTACCTTAACCTTGTATAAATATCCATAGGAGGATCGTCACGTAATATCTATTAAAAGAACCATTACCATTACCCTACCATATATATGCTTTCCATAGGAGGAACACTATACTATCCATAGAAGGAACACTTTACTATCCATAAAAGGAACACTATACCTTCCATAAAAGGAACACTATACTTTCCATAAAAGGAACACTATACCTTCCATAAAAGGAACACTATACTTTCCATAAAAGGAACACTATACCTTCCATAAAAGGAACACTATACTTTCCATAAAAGGAACACTACACCTTCCATAAAAGGAACACTATACTTTATTATTTAATATCCATGTAAGGAGCTAGTTACTTCCCTTGACGATACGTGCAATATTCGAAGATCGTTCGTGTACCGTCAAGCAATCATTCATATCGATCACATATACCATACACGGCATACACATAAAATTATATCCTTTCGTTCATACTTCCTTACTTTCTTTTGTATTATCTTACTTTCATATCTTACGTTATAAAGAGCATTACGCCCTACATTCCTCGAGTATTACTAGGGCTCGATACCCTCTTTGTAACCATACAACCATACGTATCATTTCTTTCTTCTACTATCTCTATCATATTCATACACATAAACCTACATAACATACTTACCATATTCTTAACGCTGCAACCTGACCGTACGTGCAATATCCGAAGATCGTTCACGTACCATCAAGCAATCATTCATATCTTTCACATTATCCATATAAGGCATACACTTATCTCTTAGGATAAGTGTATTAACAAACATATTGAGTATGCACACAGCCCCGAAAACGTAACACATAAATGGGGCTAGAAACTCACCTGAATTCTGCTTCTTTTTCTGATAGCTGTAAATCCCTTCCTTAACTGAGCTCGGCTGACTGTACAAGTTACACGTATCAATACTCGTCTGATCTAATCTGGTGGCATAGTATTAGCTTACTTAACTTATCGCTTTTTAATTTATTTTCTAATCAAACTTAGCTGTAGGCGAAGTTGTCATCAGGCGAACTTGGCTTTAGGCGAAGTTAAACCTCAGGCGAACTTAGCTTCAGGCGAAGTTAAACCTTAGGCGAACTTGGCTTCAGGCAAAGTTAAACCTTAGGCGAACTTGGCTTCAGGCGAAGTTAAACCTTAGGCGAACTTATCATCAGGCGAACTTAAACCTCAGGCGAACTTATCATCAGGCGAACTTAGCTTGCAGGCGAAGTTCATCAGGCGAACTTAGCTTGCAGGCGAAGTTCATCGCTTGAAGGCGAAGTTGCCCAGATGAAGGCGAAGTTGCCCAGATGAAGGCGAAGTTGCCCAGATGTCCGCTGTTTCGGTTTCTGATCAACATTTCGGGCGATTTTAACACCCTTGTTAAGGTTCAATACCACCCACTACACTTCCCGACCATTTTTGGTCGTTTATACACTAAAAGTTCGGATATTTAAACTTCCAAGATCAAGAATCATACCTTTTGAGCTTGTTTGGATCTCGTTTATCTTGGTATCACCACTAATCTTTCTCTCTTACCCGGACCTCGCTCGATCCTTCCTTCTTTCTCGGCCCGGCCGGCGACGGTTTTGGGTGTGCTTGGTGTGTATGTGTTTGTGGAGTGTGCTTGGATAAAGATAGAGTGAAGATATTTTGGGGTGTTAGGGTATTTATATCCCTGAGATCCCATGGACCTAAGGCCCATTTTCATTTAACCCATCCTAATTAATCCAAGTCCACAACCCACATCCATTACCCAACACTAGCCCGACCCATACCAACTCCTATTCTATTATTTATTTCCTGATAACCCGGGTAAACTTTCTCTCTATTATTAAGTAACATAATTAATATTACTTGGAAATTTCGGGATGTTACAGTTGGGGTGCGACAGATTGGTATCAGAGCCGAAGGTTTAAGATAGGTCGTTAGTGGTGCCTTAGTAACATGCTTAGGAGACCCATACGTGTTTATTTGTTTACCTGATGTGTTTAATTTGATGGTTTACATCTTACGTATTTGCCTTGCTAGATTAGGTACTTATGTCACTGTTTAAATAATTATTTTTTTTATTTGTCATGCACACACACACAACTCCGTAGCTATGCTTCACTCTCAAAATATTTTATTACTCCGAGACTATGTCTCATTCTCAAAATATTTTTATAACTTCGAGGTTATGCGTCAATCTTAAAATATTTATATTAAATTTTTTTAGATTGTCTTTTGTTGTTGGAAGTTTCCTTGCAAATTTCCTAGCTTTGTTTTTGCTCGTTTTCACTTAAAACTAGGGAGTGTGATAAGATTCCCCGCCATAGTGGAAATTGTCATGCGAGCGACACTTTAAGTGTTTAATGTAACCGGCTAAACGGTTACACTCTTTATTGTGTTTTAATGTTTTTTTAAAATGTCTAGTCGAGTGTAAAACCCATGGGACGCCATGGACACGCCAACTGTACATTTTCACATGTTATATTTGCGATTTTGTTGGAACATTATCATCCGTGGTGATACACGAGATGTTCCAAGTACTTATGCTTGAGTTCGTCTATTCGTTACTTAGTTTGGTCGGTTAAATCGTCATGTAACGCTCATGGGCCGAAAAACTTAATTGATTCATTGATTTGTTAATTAATTTGGGCCATTCAAATTTCCATGTAATGCTCATCGGAGGCCAACTCACACGTTTGTTTTGGTTTTGGTATGCTAATAAGTTGGGGAAACAAAATGAATGGAAAGCTCATGGGAAACCCAACACCTCGAAGAACATTTGTTAATTGTTTTATTTGTTTTATTTTATACTAAACAATTTATGATTTGATTTAACTATTCAATTATTCTGTTATTCTATATTATAAATTATATAATTACTTACTTAATAAATCATTTTTAAATCAAGATCTATTGATTCAATCTATTCATATACTCAAAACATTTTATTCTCCTGATCGGATACAAATTATTCATTCATCAAGACTTGGTTACCACGAGTAAGTCAAAACAATTTACACTCTATTATTAAATTGGTTTTCCTATTCATCTTATCACGTTATTATATTTTCAGAATATCAATTAATTTAAATAATAGTATCGCACAATCTAATAATCGAATAACTTTCTCATACTCATGGTAACATTTACATAAACTATTAAACACATTTAAGGTATTCAACCTCAAAAATTGTAATTTGTTAAAAGATGTCAAACTTTGATAAAACTCATTCACTCATCAAAATTAAACCATTGATTTTCAATCTACATTCCAACTTATCCTTAAGTTATGAATAAATATCAACTCAATTTCCAAAACATAAATGCTATCAAATCAATCTTGTTCATTAACTATTTCGCTAATAAACTCAATTCATTTACCCCTACTAATTCTCATAAACACAACAATAACAAACGCAAGTCTAAACAACAACTACATGCTGTTAATCAAATTAACAATAAATCACAACAAAATCATAGCGTCTCAAACAAGAAACCTTACGCCAAAAATTCATTCGTCATGCTTCACTTACCACTACTCAATTCAATCCTGACATCGTTTTGCAACTAATATAGTCGTTCGATTATCTTGTTAATACTTGAAGACGTTCCACAACTCTCTACGCCGTCAAATTCTAAAACCCATGCTACGAAGTTTTCACAAATGTTTTACACTGCTACCTGTAATTGCTACAACTATGGAAACCCCAATCAATATATTTCATTTCAATAAACTTCGATTATTCAAGTTTTTTATTAACATAATTAATCAAGTTATTTTAGATCAGATAAATCAAATCAATCATAACTAAGTTTACCAAAGAAGATGTTTTTGTCATTTCTATCTAAACATATTTTATCTTTCTTAATCTTAAATTATAACGAATATTTATTCGACTTTTGGATTTAAACAATTTTAATATTAATAGTTTATTAATTTTAAGTGATTAAGCTCATGCAATAAAATCTATTTTCTTCAAAAGACAACTGATTATAATACCGTACTTCTAGTTCATCTCTTGCCCTCATCCTTTCCTTTTCAAACTTCCAAGAATTATAACTTTTATCAAAAGATGTTTTAGAAATTTTAATATTTTTAAAACAACTCAAAACTTTAATTCGTTTTAGCAATATTTTACACAATTACTATTTTCTGTTTAAAACCAATATATATATTAAAACTCTTGTTTTCTCAAAATCATATTTTTCAAAAGTTTTGTAACCCACACGATGGGACGGGTTATGTGGACCATAGGACGACCTAAGTAATTATGGAGGCCTACATAATTATCGAAGTCCTCGCATTGAAATCATAATGCGTGCAATTGTGTGTCATAATATAGAATCAAAAGTAGTTAGGATAACGGTACGAATCTAGAGATGATAAGGACATGGTGGATACGCCGCTGGTACATCCTATATATAAATGTCCTTATTGGATTTTCATTTGGAGCGTTGTTTTGACTATTCAAAGTTCTGTGTTATGAAAACTTCAAAATTTATATTTAAAATTTTCTTTCCTCAAAATTTAATGGTTATATCATAGTATCCTTTAATTTTGGGATGAAATTCCATAAAGTAGGGTAGACTGTAACAACTCGGTTATTCCATATTATATACCCGACCCATTTCATTGTTCGTAGAAATTTTATCGGATGTCGAGTAAACTAATTATTATATTATTATTATTTAATTACTTATTTAAAACATATATACAACTTTCTTGTTTTGGTAAAAACTGACCCAAGCTAAACTTTTACTCCACTTTGTTTCTACGCCGTAACTTCAAGGACTGGATTGTCAGATTTTATGAAACTTATGTTATGATGAGGTCCATGACCCAAACCAGTAACCATATTCAAGCCCGGATCCAGTTTATGTCGTGAACCATAATTTTCGTGATTTAATTTGGAAACTGATCATGTAGCATCGATCATACTAATCTAAGAGGCCTTACCAGCATACTTAATTAGGAAATCAAGATCTATAATATACGTTTAACTTAATTAACCAACCGCCTTATGTCTTTTTTGGAATCGCTATTTACACCTCATAATAATACAATTAAACGAACATACACCTTCTTTCTGATATCGTTATTTAGATCTATTCAGGCCGTCCGTCGTGATCTTCGTACATCATCAATTGGCCATCACTAATGGTAATTAATCTGTGTTGTATAGTCGTTTTACTCAGTAGTTCGTTAACCCTAAGTTTAATTTATAAATCATTTACGGGATTAATCGAATGACAATTCTAGGGTTCATAAGGATTGAAGGTTTTCCTGTGTTCTGTATTTTTAATTTTCTGATACTTGAACCACTTGGACATGTCAGCCTAGTGGTTGGGGTGTGCGTGTTTAATTCACAGAACCGGCCATGGGCGCGGGTTCGAGTCCTCCCGAACGCGGTTTTTGGTTCTTATTTTATTTTCCAAGTTGTTTTGATTATTTTAATGGTTATTAATTTATTTTGAATAATATTAAATATTAAATAAACAATATATTTAACCGACACCATTAAGTTTTAAGGTTCTCGTTAAAAGCTTTCGTTTACATGTATATATATACATATATTGTATGGCCCCGTTACCGGTACCTCACTTTAACGTTGGATTTACTCATAAATGCGGTTCTAAATATCAGAGTTAATAAAAACTTTCGCGGAATAACATAAAAGTCAACCTTTCATTACAACATCCATAACGTGTCTTTCAAAAACAGAACATAAAACATAGAATTTCAAACATCACGAAAATCTCCAAATGCCAGCCTCTTCGGATCCTGCCATGTGTCTTCCTCAAGCCAACTGCCTCAGTCGATTAGCCTGCGTGCATACTAAAAGTCAGCTACGCTGAGTGGGTTCTAGTTAATCATACAACATACAAAACATTCACATACTAGTATATGCACCCGGAGGTACATACCTTCATATCTTCTTACATACGCACTTTCATTCTTTCTTTCATACTTACTTACATACTTTCATTCATACATATACGTTTTAAAGAGCATTCCGCCCTATAACCTTCGCCGATATTATTAGGGCCGGTCCCCTATGTTCGCCGATATTATTAGGGCTGGTTCCTTACATTCGCCGTTACTATTAGGGTCGGTTCCCTTCATTCGCCGACATTATTAGGATCGGTTCCCTTCATTCGCCGACATTATTAGGATCGATTCCCTTCATTCGCAGAAATTATTAGGGTCGGTTCCCTTCATTCGCCGACATTATTAGGGGCGGTTCCCTACATTCGTGCTACTATAACATACCTGTCGTTTACATACTTTCCTTGACAATACGTGCAATCTCAGAAGAGCGTTTACGTAACATCAACATATCATACATACATTATTCATACATCATATATATATACATATATATATATATATATATATATATATATATATATTCATACATACATCATTCATATATCATACATATCAATCATGCCTGTAACTACCACTTGACGACACATGCAATATCCGAAGATCGTTCACTCACCGTCAAGCAATCATCATACATAAATCATACAAGGCATACACTTACCACTTAGGGTAAGTGTATTAACTATCACATCGAGTATGCACACAGCCCCGAAAACATAAAGAGGAAGTGGGGCTAGAAACTCACCTCAATGCGGTTGCGTTCACCGTTTACGGTTATTCCCGTCTTGAGTTGTGGACGACTTACTGTATAATAATTACTCGTATCAATTATCTATTACTAGCCATATCACTAGCTTATTTGTAATTAATTCATTTTTTTCTAAGTTCAGGGGACCATTGTGTCCTTCTGTTAAACTTCTAATTCGTTACTTTGGTCTTAGCGAATTGGACTTTCTAATTCGTTAACTCTGTTAACGAATGGTCTTAACGAATCAAGGGTAATTCGTTACCCTTTTCCCTTAACTAATCAGATAAAGAATAAATCCTAGTTTGTTAGGCTTCCTTATGCGAATCAGCTAAAGAATTACCCTAAGTTCCCCTAGCGAATCAGCTAAAGAATCACCCTCCGATTCGCTAAGATCCCATTGCGAATCATCTAAAAAGTCACCCTCTGATTCGCTAAGTTCCCATAGCGAATCAGCTAAAGAATCACCCCCCGATTCGCTAAGTTCCCATAGCGAATCAGCTAAAGAATCACCCTCCGATTCGCTAAGCTCCCATAGCAAACTAGGGTTAGGTCAGGGAATGTCAGAACATTCCCTGACACCTCTATCCTCATATTAACTTTTCCAGCGCCGCCTTTTCGGCACCGTCATTGCCGGAAAGCCGCCGGAAATACGGAAACTCACCGGAAAAACGAGTATTAACTCGTTTTTCACTGTTTTTCGCCCCGTTCGATCCAGATCTGAGCTACGGTGATCCCTAAGCTCATCATAGGTTCGGTTTATACCCGATTCCACCCGGATCTCATAATTTAAACGGTTTAACGGTGTCGGCTCGTCGTTTCGCAACTATATCTAACGGGTTAAGCTCATACAATATTAAACTATCGTTACCTCGGGTCGGTGCTCGGTTTCCTTCTTGATTTCGGCTAGAGATAAGGATGAACTAGAGAGAAATATTAAGTGTGTGTTTTTGTGGTGTATGGAATATGTGAGAATGAGGATTAAATGGTGATTAATGGTATTTATATTTAGGGATCATGGGCTCAAGCCCATGGACTCTCCTTCCTTCTTTCATAACCCAAGTTCATAACCCATACCCATTTACCCAACACTAGCCCAACTCATAACAGCTCATTTTTCGTTTATTAACTGAAATCAGGAAACGGGATGTTACAAGTCTTCCCTCCTCAGAGAGGTTTCGTCCCCGAAACCTATCTATTACATAAACAAATTTGGATAAAACTTGCGCATCTCTTCCTCAGCTTCCCATGTAGCATCCGATCCCTTGCGGTGCTTCTATAACACTTTCACTAATGGAATAACTTGATGACGGAGATGCTTTTCCTTGCGGTCAACTATCTCGATTGGTTGCTCAATGTAGTTCAGCTGTTCGTCAACCTCAATGCCCATTAATGGCACGTGCGACGTGTCATCAGCTAGACGTTTTCTCAGATGAGAAACATGGAAGGTTGAAGGAATTCCTTCTAACTCACCGGGTAGATCCAGCTTATAAGCTACTTCCCCCACACGATCTAAAATCTAAAACGGTCCAATGTACCTCGGACCCAGCTTTCCCCTCTTCCTAAAACGAATAATTCCTTTCCAAGGCGAGACCTTGAGCATCACATTGTCACCAACGTTAAACTCAATCGGCCGTCGCCGCTTATCAGCATACGCCTTTTGTCTGTCTTGGGAAGCTTTCATCCTTGCCTTAATCTGATTAAACTTTGAAGAAGTTTCTTGAACAACTTCCAAACTTCCCATCTGCTTTTGACCGATCTCTCCCCAACATACCGGAGTTCTACAACGTCTTCCATATAACATCTCGAATGGTGGCATACCAATAATTGAATGGTAGCTGTTGTTGTAGGAGAATTCTGCTAGATGCAGATGATCGTCCCAACTCCCTCCAAAGTCCAAAACACAAGCACATAGCATATCCTCAAGGGTTTGGATCGTCCTTTCAGACTGTCCATCCTTTTGAGGATGATACGCCGTACTGATGTTCAAACTCGTTCCCTTGGCTTCATGGAACTTCTTCCAAAACCTCGAAGTAAACCGAGTATCTCTATCAGACACAATCGATAACGGCACTCCATGCTTAGATACAACATCTTTAATGAACAAGCTTGCTAACCTTTCTGACGAGATAGCCTCTCGTATAGGCAGAAAGTGAGCACTCTTGGTCAAACGGTCCACAACCAACCAGATGGTATCATGATGCTTAGCTGTACGAGGTAGCTTAGTTATGAAATCCATGGTGATGTGTTCCCATTTCCATTCTGGTATCTCTAAAGGTTGCATCTTCCCATAAGGCTTCTGATGCTCTGCCTTGACTTGTAAACAAGTTAAGCACCTACTGACATAATCTACCACATCATTCTTCATTCCTGGCCACCAGTAGTCTCTTTTCAGATCTTGGTACATCTTCGTAGCTCCTGGATGAATCGAATACCTTGACTTATGAGCTTCATCTAAGATTCGACCTCTGAAATTTCCATGGCGCGGAATCCACATACGGTCAAAACTAGTCTTAACACCATGCTTGTTTTCCATCAACTCGTCCTGCTGACCAAAAATCCTTTCTTTCTTTACTAGTCCTTCATCTACCAGCACTTCTGACTGCACCTTGATGATTTCTTCAAATAAGCTTGAGTTCATAATTAGCTGATATGACTTTACTGCTGCAATGACTTCCTCATTCTTACGGCTTAGCGCATCAGCGACCACGTTAGCTTTACCAGGGTAGTACTTAATATCGCAGTCGTAATCCTTTATCAACTCCAACCATCTTCTCTGTCTCATGTTCAATTCTTTCTGCTCGAAGAAGTACTTTAAACTCTTATGATCTGTGTAAATGGTACACTTAGTACCATACAGATAGTGTCTCCATATCTTGAGAGCATGCACTACTGCTGCTAGCTCCAAATCATGCGTCAGATAAGTACTCTCATGGACTTTCAACTGTCTAGACGCGTAAGCTATCACCTTTCCTCGTTGCAGCAACACGCAACCTAACCCACGATGCGAAGCATCAGTACAAACAACCAAATCCTCGTCACCATCGGGTAAAGCAAGGATTGGAGCTTGCGTGAGTCTCTTCTTTAACTCCTGGAAAGCCTCTTCCTGAAACTTACTCCAACTGAATACTATCGACTTTCGGGTCATACCGGTCAACGGTGCGGCTATCTTGGAGAAACCTTCGATGAATCTCCTATAGTAGCCAGCTAACCCTAAGAAGCTTCGTATATCAGTCGGATTCTGCGGAGTCTTCCAATTCGTTATCGCTTCAATCTTAGCTGGGTCCACGGTAATCCCTTCAGGATTGATCACGTTACCAAGAAATTGCACTTCTCGCAACCAGAACGCGCATTTCGAAAACTTAGCATACAACTTCTCTTTCTTCAGAGTCTCCAATAATTCTTGCAGATGCTCAGCATGATTAGACTCGCTTTTGGAATAAATCAATATATCGTCGATGAAGACAATAACAGACTTATCCAACATTGGCCGACACACCCTATTCATCATATCCATAAATGCTGCGGGAGCATTCGTTAGACCGAATGACATTACGAGGAATTCGTAGTGTCCATACCGCGTCCGAAA
This sequence comes from Bidens hawaiensis, assembly GCF_021521415.1. NCBI lineage: Eukaryota > Viridiplantae > Streptophyta > Magnoliopsida > Asterales > Asteraceae > Bidens > Bidens hawaiensis. Next base: position 181,408 of record NW_027493118.1, on the reverse strand, counting down.
CGCTGTTTAGGGATGTCTGCCTCTTTCACTTTCAACTGATGATAGCCTGATCTGAGATCTATTCGTGAGAACCAACTTGAACCTTGCAGTTGGTCAAACAGATCATCAATCCTGGGCAAAGGATATCTATTCTTTACCGTAAGTTTGTTCAACTAGCGATAGTCTATGCACATTCTCATACTTCCATCTTTCTTCTTCACGAACAACACTGGCGCCCCCCAAGGAGAAACACTTGGTCTTATGAAACCTTTTTCGAGGATTTCTTGCAGTTGGGACATCAATTCTTTCATCTCAGACGACGCTAGACGGTAAGGCGCTTTCGCGACGGGCTGGGCTCCTGGTACTAAATCTATCTGGAATTCTATCTCACGTTCCGGTGGCAACCCCGGAAGATCCTCAGGGAAAACTTATGGGTAATCGCACACTATAGGAACATCTTTCATTTATTTTGTCTCGGCCGTAGTGTTAACAACATACGCCAGGTAGGCACCACACCCTCGCCTTAACAATCCTTCAGCTTTTATCATTGAAATGACGTTAAACCCTGAACTTTCCTTATCGCCATAAACCGTCACGGCACTACCATCCAAGGACTTTAGCTTTATTATCCTACTCTTACATACTATCTGAGCTTCATATTCGGACAACCAATCCATTCCCAAAACTACATCGAACCCTCCTAAGGTCATGGCATACAAAGTAACAGGGAACTCATGTCCCTCTAACTCTATCTTACAATTCTTAACCATTTTCATTATTTTCACCGAGGTGTCACTAGCAGTTTCTACTATGAAGGTTTCAGACACTCGGCAACATTTTATTTTAGCTAGTTTACTGAATGTCGTAGCTACAAAACTTCTATTCTCATCCGAATCAAATAATACTGAAGCAGAAATACCGTTTACTAGGAACGTACCGGTCACAACATCAGGAATCTATCTAGCTCGCTCCTGGGTCAGCCTGTAGGCTCTAGTTCTTGGACTCGCTTGATCAACATCCTTCTTCTCACTCCCTCCAGCTTCACCACTAGTACAAGTCCTCGCCAAGTGACCTGTCTGTCCGCACTTATAACACGCGGGCTTCGCATAGCAATCTTGGGAAAAGTGCCCCATCTTACCAAATTTGTAGCAGGCATTTGACCCTGATCTACACTCCCCACCATGGGACTTCCCACACTTGCGGCACACCTCAGACCCAGTGCCCCACATGCACTCTCCAGCGTGCATCTTTCCGCACGTCCTACATGACCTTTTCTCCCACACTCTCGGTTGCTTGTTCTTGTGATTCCACATCTGAGTACCAGGTCGTTTAGCAGGCGCGAACCACTTCTTCTCCTTCTTCTCATCCATAGCCACTTCATCTGTCAAGTCCTTATAAACCGTTTCCGCGAGCCCCACAGCAGAATCAAAGGTACCTGGTCTACCAGCCTTGACCAAGACACGAACATTCTGGGGCAGTCCCCTAAGGTAGCATTTGATCCTCTTGGCCTTGGTGTTCACCATGTCTGGCACCAACCTTGACAGACGGTTGAATTTAGTGAGGTATTCTCGGTGCGTCATCTTACCCGCCTTCAGACTTAAGAACTTCATCTCAACCTTTTCTATCTCTGCATCAGCACATAATTGTTTCATCACTAACTCCTTCAGATCGTCCCATCTCAAGGCCTTGACCTCTTCTCGATTCTTCCTTTGCTCAAATGTCTCCCACCAGTACATCGCCTCCTCACCGAATGATTGGGTAGCATACCCCACAGCTTGGTCGAGACGACATTCGCTAATTCGGATAATTTTGTCCATCGTGGTTATCCATTGGAGAGTAGCAATTGCGTCTCCCAAGCCGGTTAGCTCCGGTGGACCACAGCTTTTGAAAGACTTATAGTTGCACCCACCTCGACCCCTTTTCTTATCATCAACCTTCACTGACTTAACCATGCTTGATTCTTCCCCCTCCCCTTCATCATTTTTCTTACCATCTCCTTCCGCCCTTTCAACGGTTCTTTCATGGCCTCCAGCAGACCCTTCAGCATTCCAGTTCTTCGCAGCAGCTGCTACCGCTTGAGCAATGGCGGCTTGAACAGCAGGGTCAAGTTGATGCCCTTCATTGTTACTCGGATTTCCACCGGCTGCACTTCATTCGCCTTCATTGTTAGTAGCGGCCTCTACTGACGGCTCTCGGGCAACACGTGGCCTACCACGACGTCCTGTACACCCTTCCTTTCCAGCTGCTTTCTTAGCTCCAGCCGTTCGTATTTTATAAGGAAACACAAATTTCATCACTTAAGGAATCATTTAGTACAAGGATAGTAAGGCTAACAGGTAATAACAATGGCCAGCTGTGATTAGCTGATCACGTTACTTTCCGTGTCCTATACACTTCCTCTTATGAGTCTATTTGTGCTAGTTCTATTTCTAACAGTTAGACATTCAAACAGTTCATATCATCACGTACCCTATTCCTAGCAATCAAGCTAGCATTCATACATTCTTTATTTAGCTACTAAGCAAACATTTATTCATTATTCTACTTTACATGTGAATTTAATCACATACTTTACCTTTACTTAGCTTGCTTGAGTGACACATGGCATTCTCGTACTGGCATCTTCTTTCTTTTCTTACTTTAATCCCATTCTCTATTCGAGTCTAAGCATGTAGGATGCTTAAATCTCTCGAACTTTGCTCTGATACCAACTTGTAAGGCCCCGTTACCGGTGCCTCACTTTAACGTTGGATTTACTCATAAACGCGGTTCTAAATATCAGAGTTAATAAAAACTTTCGCGAAATAACATAAAAGTCAACCATTCATTACAACATCCATAACGTTTCTTTCAAAAACATAACATAAAACATAGCATTTCAAACATCACGACAATCTCCAGATGCCAGCCTCTTCAGATCCTGCCATGTGTCTTCCTCAAGCCAACTGCCTCAGTCGATTAGCCTGCGTGCATACTAAAAGTCAGCTACGCTGAGTGGGTTCTAGTTAATCATACAACATACAAAACATTCACATACTAGCATATGCACCCGGAGGTACATACCTTCATATCTTCTTACACACTTACTTACATATTCACTTTCATTCTTTCTTTCATACTTACTTACATACTTTCATTCATACATATACGTTTTAAAGAGCATTCCGCCCTATAACCTTTGCCGATATTATTAGGGTCGGTCCCCTACGTTCGCCGATATTATTAGGGTTGGTTCCTTACATTCCCCGATACTATTAGGGTCGGTTCCCTTCATTCGCCTACATTATTTGGATCGGTTCCCTTCATTCACCGACATTATTAGGATCGATTCCCTTCATTCGCCGACATTATTAGGGTCGGTTCCCTTCATTCTCCGACATTATTAGGGGCGGTTCCCTACATTCGTGCTACTATAACATACCTGTCGTTTACATACTTTCCTTGACAATAAGTGCAATTTCCGAAGAGCGTTCACGTACCATCAACATATCATACATACATTATTCATACATCATATATATATTCATACATACATCATTCATACATCATACAATCAATCATGCCTGTAACTACCACTTGACGGCACATGCAATATCCGAAGATCGTTCATTCACCGTCAAGCAATCATCATACATAAATCATACAAGGAATACACTTACCACTTAGGGTAAGTGTATTAACTATCACATCGAGTATGCACACAGCCCCGAAAACATAACAAGGAAGTGGGGCTAGACACTCACCTCAATGCGGTTGCGTTCACCGTTTACGGTTATTCCCTTCTTGAGCTGTGCACGACTAACTGTATAATAATTACTCATATCAGTTATCTATTACTAGCCATATCACTAGCTTATTTGTAATTAATTCATTTTTTTCTAAGTTTAGGGACCATTCTGTCCTTCTGTTAAACTTCTAATTCGTTACTTTGGTCTTAGCGAATTGGACTTTCTAATTCGTTATCTCTGTTAACGAATGGTCTTAACGAATCAAGGGTAATTCGTTACCCTTTTCCCTTAACTAATCGGATAAAGAATCAATCCTAGTTCGTTAGGCTTCCTTATGCGAATCAGCTAAAGAATCACCCTAAGTTCCCCAAGCGAATCAGCTAAAGAATCACCCTCCGATTAGCTAAGATCCCATAGCGAATCAGCTAAAGAATCACCTCCGATTCGCTAAGTTCCCATAGCGTATCAGCTAAAGAATCACCCTTCGATTCACTAAGTTCCCATAGCGAATCAGCTAAAGAATCACCCTTCAATTCGCTAAGCTCTCATAGCGAACTAGGGTTAGGTCAGGGAATGTCAGAGCATTCCCTGACACCTCTATCCTCATATTAACTTTTCCAGCGCCGCCATTCCGACGCCGTCATTCCCGGAAAGCCGCCGGAAATACGCAAACTCACCGGAAAAACGAGTTTCAACTCTTTTTTCACCGTTTTCGTCCCGTTCGATCCAGATCTGAGCTAGAGTGATCCCTAAGCTCATCATAGGTTCGGTTTATACCCGATTCCACCCGGATCTCATGATTTAAACGGTTTAACGGTGTCGGCTCGTCGTTTCGCAACTATATCTAACGGGTTAAGCTCATACAATATTAAACTATCGTTACCTCGGGTCGGTGCTCGGTTTCCTTCTTGATTTCGGCTAGAGATAAGGATGAACTAGAGAGAATTATTAAGTGTGTGTTTTGGTGGTGTATGGAATATGTGAGAATGAGGATTAAATGGTGATTAATGGTATTTATATTTAGGGATCATGGGCTCAAGCCCATGGACTCTCCTTCATTCTTTCATAAAGCAAGTCCATAACCGATACCCATTTACCCAACACTAGCCCAACTCATAACTACTCATTTTTCGTTTATTAACTGAAATCAGGAAACGGGATGTTACATATATATATATATACACATGTATGCATTATAAGTATATTTTAATAGCAAACCCTATTTTTTTTTATCAAAACACGACACTTTTAACTCACGTTTATTTTTTTTTCGTTGAACGCCTTTACCAACTCGTCATATATATATATATATATTATGTTAATTTTTAATCGATAACTGAATAAACATATTAAACACGTTAAATAAAACTTTATCTTTAAAGTTTCGTTAACGATTCATGGTATATTTTTATTTAAACATTATTATTTTAATTTATTTGTTTACCTATATTTATTATATCTTAAACCACGTTATATTTATTTATTTACACATAATTAGTTGTTTGTTCATATTTTATTTATTCAATTACTTATAAGTATAACTCAAGTTATAGTAATCAAATTATTTTAAGTAATTTGTATATTTAATTATTTATTTAGATTTTAGTATTTTAAGCATATCTTGTATCTTAATTCTTTAAAACTGTTTAAATATTTTATAAATATTACTTTTAGTTTAAAGGTAATTTTGTAAATAATAAAAAAGTGATGTTTCTGATAAATGATAATCAAAAATATTAATCCTCACAATAATAATCCATAGAGAAAATAAATTGTTTAATCAATAATCATTTTAATCACAACATGACTCAAATCACATCGAAATCTTATTTCATCAAATCATGCTATGTCTCTTATAATTAACTTAATATTATATTATTTAACTAGGAATCCTTGTCGGTGTATCCCGAAGGATTTATCTTTCTCCCATCATCACTTGTTTTTCGTTTATCCGATCAGGTGAGTAATCACTCCCCTTTTTACCTTTTTTTAAATCCTTTTGGGGACTTATGCGTATTTACAGTATTTATCTATTTATCTATCATACAAAAACGCAACTGTTTAATCCTTGTGTGTATATCAGTTTATGCCTAACTTGCTATTTGCTTACTTGCTTTATTTGAACCGCATTCGAAGAAGTCCAACATATTCTCAGTCTAGTATGATCATATGACCGTCGTAGTGGCCGGCGTCCGACGCATTGACAATGGTTTCACCGACATCTCATTTTTGGTAACCAATGCCCATTCGCATAGCAACGGTTTAGCCCTTTCTTTATGATTGTTTTTTTGTGTATGTGCTATGGTTTAATTGTTTATCTCACAGGAACAGTTTGCGTCTTTCTTTATTTATTATATATTGTTACTGTTGTGTCTTAAACTGGTGTTTTACTCACTCAACATGTATTGTTGACAAAAATATATTTTATACGCATTTGCAGGTTATCCGCTTGGTTGTTTAGAAGATGAAGATCACGTAGAGATGCCTTTTAGGTTACAAACTTAATTAATCATTGTTGTAGTTTCTTTATACTTGATGTACTTAGCTGTAACTGTTTGATTTAAATAAATTAAATAGATATTGTCATTTATCAATTTGCATGATAGTATCCTTTGAAAAGCTGTGAGCAATCACTTACGGCCCGACATTTCCGCCGTAGGTTGGGGCGTGACAGATTGGTATCAGAGCCGGAGGTTTAAGATAGGTCGTTAGTGGTGCCTTAGTAACATGCTTGGAAGCCCCATACGTGCTTATTTGTTTACCTGATGTGTTTAATTTGATGGTTTACAGCTTACTTATTTGCCTTGCTAGATTAGGTACTTATGTCACTGTTTAATTAATTATTTATTTTATTTGTCATGCACACACACACAACTCCGAAGCTATGCTTTACTCTCAAAATATTTTATTACTCCGAGACTACGTCTCATTCTCAATATATTTTTATAACTTCGAGGCTATGCCTCAATCTTAAAATATTTATATTAAATTTTATTAGATTGTCTTTTGTTGTCGGAAGTTTCCTTGCAAATTTCCTAGCTTTGTTTTTGCTCGTTTTCATTTAAAATTAGGGAGTGTGACAAGATTCCCCGCCATAGTGGAAATTATCATGCGACCGACACTTTAAGTGTTTAATGTAACCGGCTAAACGGTTACACTCTTTATTATGTTTTATTGTTTTTTAAAATGTCTAGTCGAGTGTAAAACCCATGGGACGCCATGGACACGCCAACTGTACATTTTCACAAGTAGTTATATTTGCGATTTTGTTGGAACATTTTCATCCGTGGTGATACACGAGATGTTCCAACTACTTATGCTTGAGTTCGTCTATTCTTTACTTAGTTTGGTCGGTTAAATCACCATGTAACGCTCATGGGCCGACAAACTTAATTGATTCATTGATTCGTTAATTAAGTTGGGTCATTCAAATTTCCATGTAATGCTCATAGGAGGCCAACTCAAACGTTTATTTTGGTTTTGGTATGCTAATAAGTTGGGGAAACAAAATGAATGGAAAGCTCATGGGAAACCCAACACCATGAAGAACATTCGTTAATTGTTTTATTTGTTTAATTTTATAGGAAACAATTTATGATTTGATTTAACTATTCAATTATTCTGTTATTCTATTATTAAATTATACAATTACTTACTAAATCATTTTTGAATCAAGATCTATTGATTCAATCTATTCATATACTCAAAACATTTTATTCTCCTGATCGGATACAAATTATTCATTCATCAAGACTCGGTTACCACGAATCAGTCAAAACAATTTACACTATATTATTAAATTGGTTTTCATATTCATCTTATAACGTTATTATATTATCAGAATATCAATTAATTTAAATAATAGTATAGCACAATCTAATAATCGAACAACTTTCTCATACTCATGGTAACAGATACATAAACTATTAAACGCATTTCAGGTATTCAAACTCATCTTGAATGAATGGTTGCTCTTCAACAAGTAGACAGTCAAACTTGTTGAACTTTCTGAAGATTGCGTCCGTATTGTCACGACGGACATCTTCAACTGTACACAAGGGTGATGATGTGCGTGCGCGTGAGTGCTTAAAATATAAGAGGTTGAACATTTAGCTTTTGCACAAGATCATGTTTTAAATTTATAAAAACGATTTCTACAACGACTAAACACACACAAAATAGGCAAGTGTACCTATCGTATATGTAAAATAGTATTGGTAAGAACCAAGTATCGATCCGTGGACACAAATGTTTCTAATAATGAATCGTCGTTTTACTTTAATCAGAGGTTTTAATCATTTTGAGGTTAATTTTTGAACTTTTATAAAATATAAATACTTAAATATAATATATAGGTGACCAAGACGAGAGATTCTAACCAAGTAATTCAATTATATGAAGGTTACCATCTAAGATCAAGAATCCACTCCATTTTATCATTGGTAATTAATACGTAAACATGTGGTAAAACTTGGTGTAATAATATATGATAGATCGCTCCTCATTTCTAAGAGAGCATCTATTACAAAAAGGGAGTAGCATGCGCATTTTAAAGTCGACCCTTTCCTAAGTCATGCTACCTAGAGAATGTCAATTTAAGTTGGCAAGTAGTTTCGTAAAGTAGAAAGATTAGGATTGACTCCGATTTCTCAAATACCAATTGTAACAACTTCGGGTGGTTGTAGTTAACTCACACAACCTCCCCTTGTTTGATTTAAGCATGTTATACTTACACATTCCATTAACATATGAGTTCTTTAACTAGCATGATATCCTAAGCAAAGCCATTTTCGGATTACCAAGACTTAGAGAAATATATCATAACTCATATCTTATCATTTCTAAATACAATATAAGGATCCATGTTTCGATAATTTATCAAAGTATTTCTATCTTTAGAAAACATGAATCGATCATGAATGATTTCCAATAGAATTGACAATCACTAACTTTGAATTGTTGATTTAAGATGGTGAAACAATTCTCATCAAAAGATAATTGCAAGATAACCATGTACTTTACTAGACTAAACCACATGTTTTATATAATTATCAAGTAAAACAAAGCTTCTTCATAGATTTAGATGGTAAATGGAGTTTAGCTCATAATGAGCATAGTTATGAACATTAGAATGGATGATGACAACAAACACATGATTAAACTAGAACAATCTAACAAAATGTGGATGAATCTTCCTTCTTAATGATGATGATGATGGATGATGATGATGGTTGATGGTCTCCAAGCCTTCAAACTCTTCACTAGATCTTCAATATGAGTGTTAGTGGGTGTTTTTATAAGTGAAAACCGGATAGAACTCTCTTCAAGGCACACCAAATAAGTGCAACATGAGCCACTATTTATAGGCAATCTGGAGTGAGAAGCACTGCCCCATGCTTACGTAGGCACGCCCCCTGTTTTATTATGACATGTGCCAGATTTGTTTTGTCGTTTCTCATGTATGACCATGGCCCAGTGGGCAATGGGCACGACCTCGTGCTTTTGTTCCTAGTTTTTGTCTTTTCTTGTAGTTTTTTGTCTTTTCTGGTGTTCAAAAGCACGGGGGCGTGTTTCTTGAGGCATGGGGGCGTGTTTCTTGCTTTTCTTGTGTTTTCTTTAGTTTTTCTTCGTCTTTTCGCTTGTTTCTTCGTTTGGGACTTGGTTTCACCTGAAATTGTATTTTATTATGATAAGTAGCCTTCTGTGCTGTGTTATTTGATAGAAAATGCAGTTTTTTGAGATTATTTGATGCTAAAAAGATGTATAATTTTATGTACATCAGGTAACTTGAGAAGCTTCAACAAGTCAAACCTTCCGAAACCAGCCGGTTCATGTTCATCAAAGAACCAGAGGTCATTAGTATGTTCACAGTGAATAATAGCCTCACCATGAACGTTGTCGAACTCCCAAGCAACAAAGTCAAACAAAAAGTCATCATCGAAGGGCATGCCATAAAAAATAGGTTCTCCATGATCGTCCGGCATCTTGTATCTTCGTCCTTTAGCCGGATTCTTCGTGGAAGAGTTGACTTCCATTGACTTGTATGACCTACCCGGATTTAGAGTGAACTTCGGGTAGTTATGTCTCCATTCGTGGCTCAAAAACCTCTTGTACAATCCCTCAAGAGTGCTTTCATCTTCGCCTCGACCCACTGTCTTCCTGAATTAGTTCATGTCATGTATTGACAAGGTGTGCATATATCCATTAGTAAGATATGTTAGGTCGCCGTTTGCACGTCCAACAAGCCAACTTTTTCTGTCCTTGTGCCACTTTGCATAGAGGATCGTAGCTGAGTCACGGTAAGGCTTCGATCTCCATCTCAAGCTTCCCATTCTGCTCATAACACTTGATGCATTTCCTTGACTTTCTTTGTGTAGGCTTGGAAACTGGAGTTGCAACTTGCTCTTGAGTGATGAGTTCTTTAATCACCCTCTCCGGAGTGTCCAAATTAGGTGAGTAGTTGATTTCATCATTGTTGTCTTCATTTACTTCCAGGGATTCTTGAATTGGTGAGCGGGTACTTGTAACAGAATAAACATTTAAAATAGAGGCAATTTCAGCCTCAGCTGCAGCATCCGTCTCACGAGTTTTATTGGCTTCACTTGGCGGCTCCTCCCCCGCTGCCTTATTTTCTCCAGTGGCATCATCATCATCATCATCACTATCATCATTATTCTTATTACCACCACCACGAGCTTCATCATAACTATCATACTCGTGGTCATCATCCTCATCATCATTCTCGTCATCCTCTTTCTCATTATCGTCTTCATCATCCGAATCATCATCGTCATCACCATTTCCATCACCTCTGTCACCACCTTGAACTACAGGTTGTTGTTGTACAAAGGGAATCGTGGCATTGGTAGCAGCATCACTTACTTGTTCACCTGGAGTAGGTACAGCTAGTGGGGAACTTGTGGAACTGACGACTCATCATCATCATCATCACCATTTCCATCACCTATGTCACCACCTTAAACTACAGGTTGTTGTTGTACAAAGGGAATCATGGCATTGGTAGCAGCAGCACTAACTTTTTCACCTGAAGTAGGTACAACTAGTGGGGAACTTGTGGAACTGACCTGCCCAGTTGTGGTGGCAGTAGTAACCACGACTTCAGTGCTAACTATGGTTTCAACAACGGTTGTAGGCTCATCAACACTTGACTTCACACCAGAACCACCTTCTCCAGCATCTTTCCTTGTCTCACCTGGGTATAGGAAACCTTGTAGGCTTCCTTGAACTCTGAGCCTTTCGGCATCAATGACTATATTTGCAAGATCTGATCTTCATTTATTGCTCTGCTCAGTCCTTGTCTCATGTACACGTAGAAAACCACGGAAAGTCTCCATGAGACGAGTCCTCAAATTGTTCACATCATCATTTGTCAATCACTCACCTCCATAACTGAAAGGTAGAGATTGACCAAGGACTCATTCGCGTGACCTTGAGTGTCACGTTGATCCTCCATCTCACCTTCAAGTTACCCGATCATGTTACGCAACCTCACACTCTCATCCATCAATCTATCCATATACCTAGAAGGATTGGATCCACTCTCCAGTAACTGACTCTTGAGCCTAGACGCTCAAAGTCCAACCAGACTCGAATACAATTCCCTCCTAAAGTTTCTTGCAAAGTTAGAGGAGGAGGGAAGATTAGACTCCAACTTGGATACCCTTGACTCAAGCCTTTCTAACCCATCATGTTGGTCAACATTTCTCAACGACTTCTGATTAATCAACTCTTGTTGACTGTTGATTCTATGCTGCAACATCTCGATCCATTATTTATGACTCATAATCAAGGAATGATCTAAGTCTTTCTGCTCTTGTAGAATAGCCACTCGATCAGCCAGAGCGTCGCCTTTTCTAGTAACTTCTTCATTGATTGCTTGTTGATCTTTGATGAACTTGATCAACAATAACTCACGCTTGGCTCGATTCTCATTTGCTTCATTCAGTTCTTTAATCGAGGATAGGATCTCGATACACTAGAGACTTCTTCGACTTGCCACTTGAAATGGGAGTGATGTTTCGGGAGGAGTGATGTTTCGGGAGGAGTGATGGGTTCGTTGATTCGGGTTGGTGATGTTTCGGGAGGAGTGATGGGTTCATCCCTAAGTGATGGGGTTTTAGGTTTGGGTTTGGTTTTGAGGATGATTCTAGTTTTTGATTTTGATTGGGTTTTGGAAAGTGATTTGGACCTGGGCTTGGTTTGGGTTTTTGGTGAGGTTGAGGTTTGGGCTTTGGTAAATTTTATCTTTTTGGTTTTAAGGGCTTCTATGGTTTTGGCTAGGGTGGTGGGTGATCCTATGTGTGGGTCAGGTATGGTGGTTGTTTGTGGTGTGGTGGTTTGTATGGCTAATGATTCACTAATCATAGATGCAGTCGAAGGAAACCTTACCTTAAGAGAAGACAGTTTGGAAGATCGAGACTTCTTGGAATCCTTCATATTTCTTGAGTGTTTCAACGGATGCTCTGGCTCCTCTTCTTCCTCATATGTGGCAGCAGCAGCGGCAGAAGACTTCTTGGAAGACTCTCCAGCTTTCCTTTTGCCTTTATCATGCTTGTGCTTGGACCAATGCTTAAAAATTACATCTGTTTCGGGTTTAGTCTTAGGCTCATCAGCTGGCTCATGAACAAGCTCATCCTGTTCCTCTTCGTCATCTCCACCATCATCATCATGACCTTCATCACCATTATCATGATCATCATTACCATAATCTCCTTCCTCCTCGACCTCAGCATCTTCACTATCAGTCTCTGTTTCAGGAAACTAACCAAGCTTTACCCCAGGCTCAACACCCTTGTACTTGTATAAAGTTCTCCCAGTTGGCTCAAGAATAGCCTTCAATGCAGATTCTCTAACCATCTTCACATGATACGACTCAGATGACTCAATAACGTGCCCTTCGTCATCAACTTCATCCATATACACTGGCTTGGGGTTTCAGGAAGCAATCCATCTATGATCAACTGCATGAACCTTGGGTACATCATTAATCTGTTCTTGGCAAGCACATTCAGTTGCATGTACTTGAAGAACAACTTCGAGTAGTTGTACTTCCTATTGCGTGTCTAGCAAAGCATCACTCCTACCCAATCAACATTCAACTTGTCAAATCCTACCTTTTGTGATGACAAACAATTTGCAACGATGTGAAACAAAAGCTTCCAATAAACGGGAAGATGCTTCTTTTCACACGTACTCCACTTCACGTAATACCCAATCTCCTCCAAATACCCCACTATATCATCCTTTGAGAATGTTGTAAATGGATCAGTAGCATTATCTTCAATGCTCTACGAATGAGCTCCTCATTTACCACACCATCTAGCCCATTTATGTTAGTGATCTCAGCACCATTCTTTATAGTCTTTTCCTTGGTCCAGAATTGTTCAACCCAAGAGCTATGTACTTCGAAATCAACGGTTATGGCATAAGACAATGGACAATCCCGTAGTCCCTTGATCATAGAGATAAAGACTTTGTACTTTCTTTTCTTTGGGAATTCCAAGGGACAATAGTTGTTATGACCCTGCAATACACAAAAGGAACATTAGTGTTGATAATTGAGTGTAAAAGACATAACATTATATACCAAGGATACAAGTTTGAGAATAAAAGTAAAGTAAAGATTAAAAATAGAATTAATATTAAAATAAAACTTTACAAGATTTGATGAACATGTTTGAGGTTGAAGTTATGAAAACTGTCTAAGTGTTGGATATTCGAATCTAATGAGCTTGAGATTTAACAAAAATGTTTCAAGTCTCAAGTGATCGAATCGAATGATTTTTAAATACTCTTAAGGCATAAGTAATCGAATCGAATCAGTTTATTGTGAGATGATTAAAAAGATTACAAGTAGAACGTGTCTAATTGAGCTTTAATGTAATCGAATCTAGTTACAAGTTAAACTAATCGAATATGAATTTGATTAGGATAATCTATAGTTTAGATTAGATTAGATTGAAGTTCAATCAGTTTAAGTTTACAAGTCTCAAATGGTCTAATCGAATGCAAGTTCTAATCTAATCAAATGATCTAATCGAATTGAATGGTCATTCTGTTAGATTAGATATTCCCTTCGATTCGATTATAATTCATATTCGATTAGACTATCCTTGTCGTATTTAGTTTTTCTGATTCTTTAATTGAATGGAGATTTGATTGCTTATGACTTAACATTTCATGTGAAACTTTCTTCCTTAATCGAATGGACATTGAATCACTTTGTCCTTGATATGATTTCAGAAATTTCTTTTCTAATCGAACGGTCATTCGATCACTTGGTTCTTGGCAGATTTTATGCAAGGTAATTGTCTAATCAGATGGGAATTTGATCACATTGTTCTTAACATGTTTTTCAGACTTTTCATGTCTAATCGAATAGCCATTCGATCACTTTTACTTTGTGTTCTAATCGAATCTCAATTCGATTACTCATACCTTGATATATTTTCCCAACTCAATCTTTCTAATCGAATCTCAATTTGATTACTCAGATCTTAAACCAGTTATCACCCAACTATTTTTCAATGGAATCCGTATTAGATTACTCAGCTCAAACATTCAAATCATCCATTCATCAAACCCTTAACACTTTCTGGGTTTATGAACACCCGATATGAACTTCTGGGTATCCAAAACTCATATTCAAACACGTATTCTGGGTTTATTAACCCTAAACAATACCGAAAAGCCCTAAAAACGCAAAAATTGTACAAGACTAAACAAAAACTCAATTAAATTAACACACATGCTTCTAATGATATCGTAAACAAGATTATAACTTCAATTTTGACAATGAACAAAGTAGAATGACCTAATCGGGCATGAAAAGTCCCGTCGGAGACTGTTCATACGCCCTGAAACACTAAACAATATGAAATCAAAGCAATAAATATACCATTGGTGGCGGATTCATCTTGGTATAATGATTTAAGTAAGATTATGAGAGCAGATTTGATTGCTTGGAAGATTTAAATATGAGTTTTTGATAAAGTTGTGGCGGTTGGAGGTTAGAGAGAGAAAGTGGAAGTGGATAAGATTTGGGAGATTGAAATGAAAGATATTTGGAATTGGCCTATTTCGCGATAGGGTCAAAACATCTCGAGTTATAAACGATTTCACACTCTCAATCCCCAAAACTTTGAAAATATTTACAAATTTAAACCCGCAAAATATTTACCCACCAAATCCAAACACTTTAAATATATACAAGATATATTTTTGTTGGGACAACGCTTAACAATCTTTGCAAAATGGACCTTGTTATAAAAACATTTAACAGATACAAAAATTGAAGATTAAGGATAATTAAAAATAAACTAAAATTAAAAAAAAATAAAAAAAATAAAAAAAATAAAATTAAAAGTTAATACATACTATAGCTGGTTAACGAAAAGAAAAGAGAAACTTAAAAGTAAAATAAAAAATGAATTTGACGTAAAGATGAAATTAATATTATATTAATTATATTAAAATAAACCGTTAATTCCGTTAATTGTAGGTCCCAAAACGACAACACGAACGCATTTGGGACCTACAATTGGTATCAGATCTGTGGATGGAACCCCTGCTATTCATTTGAATAGTTGAAGGTAAAATACACATACGTTTATAAATGAAAATTCCACTCGACATAATATTTTACTAGCCCGTGTCCTAATCCTTCAAAGAATATATCAAAGCTCAAGTCTAAAGCTTCTTGAAGCGGCTAAACTTCATATTCTTATAGGTAGTTCATTATTCTCACACCGCACTGCAATTTATCAATGAACTATTAAAAAGTTATACTTCAACCTTCTTTATCTTATGATCTGAACACAAACCTTGGGATGTTTATGATATTTTGTTCCAATATCTCTATGACAAGCTTTCCGCATTGAATTCAGCATCTAACATTGTATTAGATGGGGAATGAGTGTCTTGACACAGGATATTAAAGTATGGAATTTAAACTCATCCCCATGACTGATATGTTCGCGAGATCTCTTCCTAACTCTTTAGTTAAATCATCAGCCAAATTATTCTCATACATTAAAAAGTCAATTGATATCACACCTTGCATAGTATAATATATAACTGTCTAAACTTTCGATTATACATTTGACATAGTCATCACTATCCCACCTGATAGAATTTGGTGATATCGGTTTGACCACAATGGAATTTATAATACCAATTTCTTAGGCATTCAACCACTTAATAAGTTGTTGCAAATGCTAGAAACTCGCATTTCATTGTCAAATGATGCAAATTCATTCCTTAATGATGTGTGTCTAATGAGTGCTCCTTCTATGGGACTCACAACTAAGCTTTAAATTTAAAAAAGAAACTCCTAATAACACCACACACAACCAGAAAGTGTACCGGTCACAAGTAGTATAGACCTAAGAAGTCCGAGCATCGAACACAAGGACACGTGAGAATGCCTATGATCACTAAACCCTAGGCAAGACTTTCCTAAGAATAATATTTTTTAATTGGTTTTTAATAAATTAAACTACTTGACCTAAATTACTCTAACTAAATTAATTAACTTAACTTAACGACTGTGACTGACAATGGAGAAAACGTCTACCTAGGTAAGAATCATATTGACGGTCTAACAAGCGAATGGATTGAATGATCTCACGTCACCGGTATCTAAGGATGACACAACTAAGGTTCGCTCAAGAAAGCTAGATCACCTTTCGGTCTCACTAACAAACCCTAACTTACACTTAATTGATTTTAAGAACAAACCGGGAAACGAATGCTAAGGTGTTCTAATTCCAACTCTCCTCTATGACTCACCGACACACGAACCTAATGGAAACAAATACTACGCAACCAAGGATAGAGGAACAATTTGGTTTAACTTAAACTAGACCAACTAATCGCTCACGAACCCAAACCCGACAGAAACGAACCCGCTCTCGCGCAATCCTAATCCTTACAAGTAAAAGCAATGAGACGACTTTACTTCCTATCACCTCTCGGTCTCTAAGAAGATTCTTAACCGCTGAATTATATCTAACAATAATCTCAACAAAATCCTACGATTGTACCTACCGCAAACTCTAAACACAAAGTAAAGAATTGAACATGAAACTATCAATTAAAACCAATTCAATTAACCGAAGCACGAGATTATGAGATAAAACCAATAATATCAAAGCCACTAAACACAAGCTAATTCATCATTAAACCAAACTTTCAATAGCAATTCAAGTCATATTGATCAAACAATCCAATCAACTCATCAAAACCGAATAATAATCATCAAACCTAGGTAGAACTAACAAGTTTAGCCAATTATAACTTTTGGACAACAGCTATAACTCAATGTAAACATTATATTAATCATCAAAAACATACTCCAAATCATTCAACAATCAATTATAATTAATAACAACTCAACCCCTAACTCAAGTGCAAAAGAAATCAACTTTGAAGATCAAAAATCAAAAGAGTTATGAACACAAATTTTATGGATGTTATACGCAATTATGGGGCTAAGATATATGATAAGAAACACTTCTTAACTGCTGTCCCATGTTGTCCTTAGCTTAATTCTTCTTCCCTTGGCTGCCACAAGCTTGAACAAAATTATTTTCTTCCTTGCTGCTGGTCCGATCGGAATCTGCCCCAAGGGGTGTTTATAATTTATTTTTCTTGTTTTCTTCCCACTTGGTGCTCCACGTGACTTATTTTACCAAGAAACCAGAATTATATGTTGTCTCTTTTAAGGAGACAACAAACAATTCCTCCTAGCCGTCCACTTAAATCAACAAACTTTATTTTCCCTTTTTTGTGATATTTCCAATCGGAGGTAAGGGTTAAGGTCTAGGGTTTTTTTTAGTTTATGTTATAATATGTATGGTGCATGAAAGGCTTTCCTCTTGTGGGATTGGCTCGGGCCTTGAGTTTGGTCTTCAAGAATTGATCATAAAAGCCTCTTATGTCTTCCAAAACCCGGTCCTTTTCTCTTTTAAAACTCGTAATCAACACAAAATAATAAACTTCGTAAGATTATGTTAAAACAAGTTAAAAATCGTTATTTATTATATAGTTAAGCAACTAAAATGATGATAAAAGGTGCGGAAAATAAGTGTGTTTTACAACACATCAAACATCCCCACACTTAAGAATTTTTCTTCCTTGAAAAAGAAATCTGCACAGGATCATAACCAAGTGAAAACAACAAACTCCCATGTTATTTAACATTATCAAAACAATATAAACAACTCGACATATTGACCGCGATTGCTGGTATATTTGTCCACTTTAAACCCAGCCACTAACCAATCAAGCCCCCAATTGCATTAAACGTTTTAAGTTCAAAAGCTACGGCTACACCTACCCAATCTCAGACAAAGAGAGCTAGAAGAACTAGAGTCGAAGCAGACTGGTTCGACAAATCACCATAAGCCACGAAATTGTTGATGAAACTAATTAGATGCACTCGGTGAAATTTGATCGATTAATGGTCACGTGGAGGCCGTACGAGCAATTCCTAAATATTATTGTTCTTTGTCCTATAAATTCCTAATTTGATATTTATTGACTAAGAACCTCGAGCCCCAATAGTGTATCCTCAGAGTCACTATCACTTTGGTAACATGTAAACTCTTAGTCCCGTCTAGTATGTGCATCTTTGGCCTCTTTTACTAACTTAGGAGAATACTTCTTTGGCATTTTACAATACGTAACTTTTCACATTCAATTGCTTTTTGGAACAACTTTTCGGAGTACACTTTGAACACATACTTTTTTTATATCACCCTAAAGTATATAACTATTTCCTAAGCTTATAAAAAGATGGACATGTGGTGGTGTGCTGGTTTGAGATCATCTAAGTCTTACCATCTTAAAGTTTTTAGATTATGGTAATCCTCCCTAAGAATTGAAATTCGGTTTCACCATTTTTCAAATTATTAGATATATGAAATCTGCTAAAGAGGACTATTAAAGCTAGTTGGGCCTACTGACACATCCTAAATCAGATATGCAAACCATCTCTTTTTTATTATTATATTATGTTTTTCAAAATTTTTGAGAGTTCGTTAACACAACGGTAATAATATCATTTCCTACTTAACGTAGAAGAAAAACAATTTTCAAGGGACATTTTTCTTTAAGACTTATTATTATTATTATTATTATTATTATTATTATTATTATTATTATTATTATTATTACTTTCAAATTCAGTCGCCAATGGCTATCCCATATGTCTACAGGTGGATAACGGGGCCAAACATATACAAGTATATGTCCCTTAAACATAAGCAGCCGGCATAATTTTCAGCGAAAGAACAAAACACACAACAGTCACCCCAGTCACTTTCAGTTTTCAGGTAAGTGGCTATCCCGTATATCTATAAATAGATAACAAGACCAAACATATACAAGTATATGTCCCTCAAACTTGAGTAACCTATATAATTTTCAGCGAAAGAGTGCAAAAATGTTATTATTAAAATTATTTTGTTTAAAGTTTTTTTTCTACAACTAAGTAAAATAAATTCTCATCCCCACACATAAAACGAAATCGTCCTCGATGAGAACAAGGAAAAAAAATAAAATAATATAAAATAAAAATAAAACTTAAAGTTTTCAAGAGTAAAACAGAGAACGAGTTACTCCCCAGGTTTATATGCCGAATCTTCACCAGCTGTGTATTAGTCGATGGATTGTATAGCATTTCATTCGCGGCGGCAACCTCGGGAGAACCAGGTCCAAAACTCCATCAGAGCTACCATGCGCATAATAATACATGCAATAACTTAAACTCGCTTGCATGTAGCGGCGTACAAAACAGAAAATAAAAACATAAGAAATAAACATATTTTTTTGTTTTTGTATTTTTTATTTTATTTTTATTTTTTTTAATAACTAACCATAATAAAATAAATAAAACAGATATCAAAGGAAATCTTAATACACACTATACAACTCGAGCTGTCTCCCGAGTGATACATCCAACACGTTTATACCACGGTGAATGAGCCAAGGTAGAACACCTCGACTGTCTGATCAACTACTGGCTAGCCTATGTAATGCTTCAACCTGTGACCGTTCACCTTAAACTTCCCGCTCTGATCTTGTATTTGGATAGTGCCATACGGGAATACCTCAATGACTGTGAACGGTCCCGACCATCGGGATTTCAACTTTCCCGAGAATAACCTCAACCGGGAGTTATACATTAAAACCAGATCCCCACACTTGAACTGCTTATTACCCTTCAGCTTTCTATCATGCAGTTCCTTCGTCCGCTCCTTATACCTGAATGATTGAGCAAACGCGTAATCCCGGAGCTCCTCTAACTCGTGCAACTGGTGGAACCGAGTGCCTTCCGTGGTGGATAAATCAAGATTAACCCTCTGAAGGGCCCATGAAGCATAGTGCTCCAACTCAACAAGATGATGACAGGCCTACCCTTAAATCATCCGAAATGGTGTGGAACCGGTCGGTGTCTTGTAGGCTGTATGGAAGGCCTAAAAGCGCCATCTAATTTGTCAGACCAATCTCGACGATTCTAACCAACCGTTTTCTCAATAATACGTTTGATTCCTCGATTACTCACATCCACCTGCCCACTAGTCTGTGGGTGGTAGGCGGTCGCAAGCCGATGGGTAACCCCATTGCGCTGCATCGCCTTATCCATCTTCGCACTTCAGAAGTGAGTACCTCGATCACTGATCAAGGCTTTCGGGACACCGAACGAGCAAAGAGAGTCTTAAGAAAACGGACTGCCACTCGGGCATCATTCGTGAGTAAAGCCTTGGCCTCAACCCAATTTGAAACATCATCGACGGCCACGAGTATATATTTGTTCCCACGCTAAGATGGAAACGGTCCAATGAAATCAATGCCCGACGCATCGAATACCACACAAACCTGAATAGCATTTTTGGGGCATTTTGTTTCGCAACGAAATGTTGCGACACGCTGGCACAGATCACAACTCCTCACAAACGCATGCGCGTCCTTAAAAATCGAAGGCCACTAAAAACCAGAATCAAACACCTTCTTAGTCGTCGAATTTGCACCGTGATGACCCCCTGTCGGTCACATGGCAATGGCTCAGAATCAGCCATCCTTCTTGAGCATCTACACACCTCCTAATCAGCAGATCAGCACTGATACGGAAAATATATGGGTCGTCCCATAGGTAAAACTTAACATCAGCAAAGAATTTCTTCTTTTGTTGGTAAGGCATCTTCGGGAGGTACCCATCAGCTAGATAGTTCACGAAGTAAGCGAACCATGGAAAACCCTCCTCCTGTGCTGTAACAAACATGACACTCTCTGTCGGAAACCGATCGTCAAGCCTGACCCCCGAATCTCCTAACCCAGCTCCATCTAGACACGAAAGATGATCGACCACCACATTCTCGACCCCCTTTTATCACGGATCTCAATATCAAACTCTTGAAGCAACAGGATCCATCGGATAAGACGAGGCTTAGCCTCCGGCTTGCTGAAGAGATATCGAATAGAACCATGATCCGTGTACATAATCGTCTTGGACAGAACTAGATAGGACCTAAATTTATTGAAAGCAAACACCACAACTAAAAGATCTTTTTCGGCGGTGGTATAACTCTCCTGTGCATCATTTAAGGTCCGGCTAGCGTAGTAAATCGGATGGAAGTGTTTATCCTTCCGCCGTCCAAGAATCGCTCCGACTGCGAAGTCGCTCGCGTCACACATCAACTCGAATGGTAACGACCAGTCGGGAGCAACCTTGATCGGGGCATTAACGAGTTTGTCTTTCAAAAGATCAAACGCCTCGATACAATGCTCAGAAAAATAGAATGAAGCATCCTTCTCTAGAAGTTTGGTCATGGGTCTTGCGATCTTAGAAAAATCTTTGATGAACCAGAAGTAGAACCTGACATGACCTAGAAAACTCCGGATGGATCTCACAAAAGTGGGCAGCGAAAATTAGAAATGGTATCGACTTTCGCTCGGTCAACCTCTATCCCCACACTCGAAATCCGATGCCCCTGAACAATACCCTCGCGAACCATGAAATGACACTTCTCCCAGTTAAGAACTAGGTTGGTGTCAACGCAGTGGGACATCATCCTCTCAATATTAGAAAGACAATGATCAAAGGAACTCCCAAAAACAGAAAAATCGTCCATGAACACCTCCATGGAGACCTCGATCATATCATGGAAAATAGCCACCATGCATCTCTGGAATGTGGCTGGAGTGTTACACAGTCCGAACGACATACGTTTATAGGCAAACGTTCCATAAGGACAGGTAAAAGTGGTTTTCTCCTGGTCATCGGGAGCTATAGGAACCTGGAAATACCCGGAGAAATCATCTAAGAATCAATAGTACTGCTAACCTGCCAAACGCTCCAACATCTGATTAATGAAGGGTAAAGGAAAGTGGTCTTTCCTGGTGGCATCATTGTAACGTCCTAAATATTATAATGTTAAATAAAGGAAGATTGCATTAAGTGTCGAGTGTTAAATAATATTAGCTAGTGTTTAATAAAGAAAAGATCATGGACTTGGATTAATTAAGATGGATTAAAGGGTAATGGGCCTTAGGTTCATGGGCTTTAAGGGATATTAATACCCCCATAAACCATCCTAAAACCCTAATCCTCATTCTATCTTTCCATATTTTCCTACACACTCAAAAACACACACATATCACTATATATATATATATATACACGGCTGAGAGAGAAGAGTTAGATTCGAGATCAAGTGGACGTTAGTTCGTGTAGATCTTTATTATACAAGCCTTATACAAGATAAATACAAGATCTAGAGTTCATAATCAAGCCAAACAAGACCAAACGAACACATAAAGGTATTTACTGATCTTAAAAGCTTACGTTTTTACAAGCGTTTAGTCTTGAAACGTGAAACAATAGTAGATCAGGTCTAAGTGAAACGTAAAGTAATGAACTTGATGTTAAAACGAACTTTATGAATTCATAAACATGTACGGCCCGTTTAAATGGAACCCTAAGATCTAGTTTTGAACGTTAAAGGTTAAAGGTCCAAACTTTATACATTTCCGAGTCGCGTTTTATCCAAAAAAGGCCAAGGGAACGTTTACATGAATTATTAACATCGTATCAAAGGATTTCACATAGAAACGGAGATGTTGATGGGGTTAAAACCAAACCCGTAACTGCTACTATACAACTTCGCCTACAAGCAAGTTCGCTTGCAAGCATGTTCGCTGAGCAAGTTCACTTAGGTATTCGCTACTGGGTAAGTTCGCTGCTATATAAGTTCGCGTAAGTTAAGTTCGCTTAAGTTAAGTTCACTTAAGTAAAGTTCTCTTAAGTTAAGTCCGCTTATGTTAAGTTCGCTTAAGTTAAGTCCGCTTAAGTTAAGTTCCCTTAAGTTAAGTTCGCTTAAGTTAAGTTCTCTTACACGTATGTTCGCTTAACCCCAGCCAGGGGCTCTGCCCCTTGGACCCCGCTAGGGGCTACCGCCCCTAGAACCCCGCTGCCAGGGGCTCTGCCTCCAGAACCCCGTTCGTTGTGGGGAATAATTGAATTAGAAAGACAATATGGGTAGTGATAGTTAATTGATACGTGTAATTTTTATAAAGTTAGTCGTGCACAACTCAAGAAAGGGATTACCATAAACGGTGAACGTAACCGCATTCAGCTGAGTTTCTAGCTCCATTTCCTTGTTATGTTTTCGGGGCTGTGTGCATACTCAATGTGAATGTTAATACACTTACCTTAAAGGGTAAGTGTGTGTCTTAATGACAAATGTGATAGTTATGAATGTATGCTTGACAGTATGTGAACGACCTTCGGGTATTGCACGTATTGTTAAGGCAAGTATAGTGTAGTATGTGTGATATGTGTATATGAATAAGGAAGTATGTACGACTATGATATGTATGATATTAAATGTATGGATGTGATAATGGTGTTAGTGCATGGTTTTGCGTCTTGAGTTTTGTAATTATCGTTAACGTTTTTGTTTAATATTTAATGTAATAATTTGTTTAATTATTATCTAGTTCGTTATGTATATAGTCTAGTTCGCTAGGGGATGTTAGCGAACTAAGACTTAACCTTATTCCCTCTTGATTCGTTAGGGGATGTTAACGAATTAGGGGGTGTTTCGTCCTATTTAATGTTTGTAACTAAGTAGGTTCTGGTTCGCTAGGGGATGTTAGTGAACCAGACCTGTCTTCTATTTATAGTGAACCATGTTCACTCATAAGTAAAGTTTTTAGAGAGCTAATTATCGAATTGCTGTCAAATCGTTCTCTCAATCTTCAACATAATATTATACCAACTACTATAAACATATAGATTATATATATATATATATATATATATATATATATATACAGATATAACACTGAATCGAAGTTAATTATGAGCTAGATCTATTGATTAAGGTATTAATCATATTAACACAGATCCGAGATCTGTTATAGTTATAGATTGATTCCCGAGTTCCAACAAGTGGTATTAGAGTTGTTGGTTGCTCAATTACGCTTGATTTGAGTGTTATAAGACTGATATTTAGTATTATACATAATTAAGGTTCTGTTTGCTTGATTTTGAATTAATTTGAGGATAATAGATTGAATTATGGTGTGTATGGATTGAATTTGAGGTTGGTTAAGGTATTGGAAGGAATTGTGAATTGGAATTGAGATCTGGTTTGGTTTTGGATTGATTCGGTATTGATTCTGGTTTGTGGCTGAAACAGAGGTTGGTTTTGGTACAATTGGATCCGAGAAAGGAGTTAATCGGTTACGAGTTTTGGTGTTTTGGATTCGCGAGTAGTTTGCGAGTCGTTTGATAGGTTATTTGTGAAATTTGGTTAAGGTTTGAGTGCATATTACGGATTTGAGTTTCTGGGTTTGATGTTCTTTATTTCCAGAAAATCTGGAAATTATCTTTGAAGATTTGAAGATGAAGATGATTCGTTATCTTCTTTGTGGTGATTCGTCATCTTGGTCACATTAGTTCGTTAATTAATTTCGCTAATTCGTTATAAAATTCAAGTGATTCATCAATTGGTTCGCTAACTCATCTGATTCGTGTTAACAGATTTGTGTGACACGTGTCTACCTTGGGATTTGTGTCATAACAACCTTTGCCACGTGGCATTCAGTGTCAGAGTTTGTTACAGATGGTTGTAACAACCTGATTCATTATAGTTGATTCGCTATCAACTGTAACTAGTTCGTTATCTCATTTCGCTAAGTTTTCCTTGTTGATTCGTTAATAATTATCTTCTAATTCGCTAAGCTGATTCTTTGTGATTCACTTAGTCATTCGTTGATTGATTCGTTAAACTCAATTTTGATTCGTTTTCTGATCAATCTTAACTTCGTTAAGATTTGATTCGTTATTTTACTGTTCACAGTTTGCTACAACTGTTCACAATTCGCTACAACTGTTCACAGTTCGTTAAACCTTATTTGTTGTTTGATTCGTTACACCTTTGAATTTTAAAATTTGTCAAAAATGGCCGGTATGTATGCATTGGCGTCTCAAAACATGTTGATGCAAAAAATATTACAACTTGATACCGAGATAGGTTCACATTCTAAATGTCCAATATTGATGAAGTTTAGTGACTTTGCCAAGTGGGAACCTCGGTTTCGTGCACATTTGGGGTCTGTTCACCCGGATTGCTCATATTGTCTCGATGAAGTTTATAAGGAACCCTTAATTGGTGATGATACCATTGGTTTTGTTCCTAAAGCTGTTTCTATTCTCAAGAAGAGAAGAAAGCTTTGGAAATTGAAACAAAAGCTTATTCCACTCTCACTATGGCATTGCCAGAAAATATCTTTCATCAAGTGGGTAATATTAAAAGATGTGCTTCTCTATTCCAACATCTCCGTATGAGAATTATGGGAAACACAGCTGAGAGTAAGAAAGTGATGCTCAAATTTCAGTTTCGAAACTTTAATCTGTTGAAGGGAGAAACGGTTGAAGAGATGATTACAAGGTTTATTCACTTAATTGCTGAAATGGACAAGATGAAATTAGAAATTTCTGAAACAGATAAAATTGACACTATTAAGAGTGTGCTTCCAAGTTCTTATTCAACATTTCTCATGGTCTTAAAAGAGAATAACTACTTCTTAAACGAAGACTTGACTGCACTTGAATTTTTACAAAAGATCGAAGCTAGAGAATATGATCTTAAGTGTCAAAAATCTTCCAAGGAAAATCAAGATCCAGCTTTCTATGGTGGAAGTATGCCTCTTAGTTCAACGATCTCTCCAATCAATGCTTTTCTTACTCAAGTGGCAAGTGAAAAAGAATCAACTATGTTCAGTGATCCAAAAGTTTGTTTCTATTCTGCTGGTAATTCTGGATTGTCTGGTGGCTCTGAAAGTTCAACTACTACTAATCCATTTTCTTCACCACCTAGTGTTAATATGAAGGAAGCTGAGCAAAACTTTGCTTTTCTGACAGCTTTCATGTCTTCATATGAAAACTTGGTAAGTAGTAAGATTGCCACAAGTGATTTAACTGATGAGGACTATGATCAGATAGATCCTGATGATTTGGAAATCATGGATTTAAAATGGAACATGGCTATGATCGTCTGTAAAGTTAAAAGATTCATGTAGAGAACTGGAAAAGATCTTCCAGCTTTAATCAGGAAGTTGGGTTTTGACAAGTTGAAAGTAAAATGCTATAATTGTCAAGAATTTGGACATTTCGCAAAGGAATGTGACAAACCAAAGAAAGAATACACTGGTCCTCGTGGTCAATATCAAAATTCTTCTACACCACGAGGTAGTGATGCCGAAAAGAAACCATCCTCTTCTACAACACAAGCAATGTTAGCAGATGGTAATGACTGGTCACAACGGTTACTATGTAATGATGCTCAAGCAAATTTGGCTATGTTTGAGTTACACAAATATTGTCAAGATACAAGTGGGAGTGAGATGTCTTCTAATAACGATTCTGGATCTGATTCTGACGACTCTTGCGACAAGCCTCCAACAGTATTTGCTTTCATGGCCAAAATCAATGAGGTTAGTCATTCTATCTCTGCTACTTCATCTGTTAAAGTATTATGTGTTGATTGTGAATCTAACAAACCTATGTTAGATGCTATGAAAAATCAAAATGATAATCTTATAAGAGAAATTGCTTCTCTGAAGGATACTTATCGACAATCTCTTGAATCTCAAATGAGATCTCGAGAAAATATTGAAGCATTTTCGACAAGTAACCACGATTTCAAAGCTGAGTTATCTGTGAAAATGACAATTAATGACCAAAAGATTCAAGAAATTCTGAAACATCGTTCTAAGATAACCGAGCTTGAGAATGAGGTTCTTGAGTTGAAGAACAAACTAGGAAAGTTTAAAAATTCTTCTTTTCTTTTAAATGAGATTATTGAAATATCTGGTAAACAAAAGGATTCTAAGAAAGGTATTGGTTTTGTTGAAATTCCACCTCCATTTCACAATGATTACAAAATTAATCCTTTTGCTAGAAAAGAAGAGGATTTGATTGAGAAAGAAACTGGGATTTCTGAAAAACCTAAACCAGTTAAACCAGAAAAATCAGTTAACACAGAAAAATCAGTTAAAACAGAAACTGTTAAGACCCAGGTTGCTCCTCAAAAACCTCATGTTCAAAGTAAAAAGGTCTTTGTTGAGAATGACGACAAAGTGATTATCGAGGACGTTCTTGAACCTGAGATTATACACAAGAATAAGAACATCCCAAGTTCAAATCATATTCTTTGCGAACCTCAAGAATTTGAGGAAGTTGTGTATGGTTCATTCAAGTCTCACATGAAAAATGAAGAACCGTTAAAAACTATACCGGTAAAGGAAAAGAAGTTAGATAAACCAAAGATTTCTTATGAGGACTTAATGCGATTTGTTAATCCTCCTAGTTCTAAGCCTTCACCAGTTAGAGTTTTTAAATTAAAAGGGATGGACACGATGTTCACAGAAAAAGAATTCCAATAAGCATCATTAAACCTGAACTTATTGAGAGTGTCTTTATCAATGAAACGTCACAGATTCAAGATCTTGAACGTCGATATGCTCAAGGAAAAACATCAGTTCCATCTGACCTATTGACTAAGGCAAAGCAAGTTTTAAAACAAGCTAAGAAAATCAACTTTGTGAAGTCAACTGGGATAGATACAATGAAAAGTTTTTCAAATTGTTCTAATTTGGATTTTTACTTGAAAAAGAAATCTGAATTATCTGGTGAGTTTGCTAAGGGCATGACCAAGAATGTGAGCCATCATCAAACTTCTGCGTCATTCATTCCAAATACCTCACAACAACATCGTGTAGACATGCGAAGCTGTTTTCTTTGCGGTCAACTTGGTCATGTTGTGAGGGATTGTAATCAGAAGAGCTATCAGAATCTTCATCCTTTTATCAAGGACCACTCTAAGCCGATTCCTTTGGTTAAAGAGATTTTGAAACGACCTGTGTCGTATGCTGATGATACTCATATTATGTTCTCTAATGTGAATCCATGGAAGGTTATTCATGTTAATGAGACACATGGTCAGGTTAAACCAAAGTTTGTCCCGCATGAGCCAATTTGTAGGAACACGAATTCAAACATTGTTCAAGCAGCTTACTTAAGACGAAAGTCTAGGAAGCCAATAACTTATTCACAAGTGGCTGAACAACATTTGAACTATGTTAAAGTTAATGATCAAAGAGAAAACCAAAAGGTGCCCAAGACTGAGGCCTGGGCTGCCTTTTTGAACTAATCATCTTTATTTTATGTGTAGGGTACATCCAGGACTGTGTCTTGTGAAAACTGGATAATGGATAGTGGATGTTCTCGTCATATCACTGGGAATCTCGACCTATTAACCAACGTGAGGAATATTCTAGGGGGTTATATGGCATTTGCTGGGAATTCTGGGGGCATGATCACACAAGAGGGTGAAGTTTCAAATGGTCATATTACGTTTGAGAAAGTAAATTATTGTGATAAAGTGGAACATAACTTATTAAGTATATCGCAGATTTGTGATAAAAAGTACACAACGATATTTACTGACAAGGAATGTTTTATCTTGAAACCGGGTTATGTTATTTCCGAGGACATGGTTGTCATGCGATCACCACGATCAAATGATATTTATTTCTTGAACATGAGCTCTAAGATATCCACATCGATCGAAACATGTTTTGTTTTGAAGGCAACCGAGAAAGACTCGATTCTATGGCATCGTAGAATGGGTCATATACATGTTAGAAAGATGAATTATTTGATGGCTAATGATTTAGTGGAAGGTGTCTCGTTGAAAAATTTTAAATTATCCGATCACTGCGTTGCATGTAAAAAGGGCAAGCAGAAGAAGAAAACACATCCTTCTAAATTATTGAATTCCATTAATACTCCTCTTGAACGACTTCATATGGATTTATTTGGTCCAGTGAATCGTGCGAGTATTTCTGGGGATTGGTATTGTCTTGTGGTGACTGATGATTATTCGAGATACTCATGGGTGTTATTTATGAGTTCGAAAGATCATACACCGGTTTTGGTACAAAACCTTATCACCAAGATCGAATCACTGTACAAACAAAAGGTGAGGAGAATCCGAAGTGATAATGGTACAGAATTCAAAAACACTGTATTGGATTTCTTTTGTACTCACAAAGGAATTCATCGAGAGTACAGTGCACCTTATGTACCTCAACAAAATGGTGTTGCTGAACGAAAGAATCGAACCTTGATTGAAGCTACACGTACTATGCTCGCTGATTCTAAGCTTCCCGTCCAATTCTGGAGTGAGGCGGTGAATACAGCTTGCTATACTCTTAATCGGGTTCTAATAGTTAAAAGACTCAAAAAGACAAGCTATGAGTTATTGAATAATCGAAAACCTAATTTAAAGTATCTGGAACCTTTTGGGTGTCCTTGTACTATGTTGAAGAAGGATTCGGGTAAATTTGAAGAAAAAGCTATCGAAGGGTATTTTTTAGGATATGCATCTTCAAAGAAAAGGGTATTCAATTTTACATCTGGTTGTGTTGAAGAATGGTACCATGTGGACTGTCAAAAGTACACAACTCCTCCTCAAGGGAAAGGTCCTGATTGGATATTTGACTACGATAGTTTATTTAATTCATTTACTCCATCAACTGAACACATTGACGAAGACCTGGTTCGAGCATACTTTGAAGATCATTTGGCAATTCCACGATTTTCAAGTTCTAATGATGTTGCAGCTCAACCTGATGCTCCAACTGAGGAACCTCAAGTTGCTTCTCCAATGGCTATCGATAATGTTTCCACTTCTTCTGATGATGATCAAAATGATGATCAAGTTATTAACCTTCACAGTGATAATGTTTCATCTCCTGAACTTGGTGAATATTACACTAACTTATTTGAAAATGTTGTTGTTCCTGAGAATCCCACTCTTCGGATTCATGGATATCATCCACAGGAAAACATCATTGGAGAACTTGATGTGGGCGTTCGTACACGTCATCAAGTTGCTTCGTCAAGTGATAATAACATATTGTGTGCTTACACTGATTTACATTCATCGGGAGTTGTAAATCTTGCGAAATTCACTTGCTTTCAATCTCAAGTTGAGCCAACGACAGTTCGTAAGGCTCTTGAAGATCCTTCTTGGGTAGAAGCTATGCAGGAAGAATTACAGCAATTTGCACGATTGGATGTTTGGGATTTAATAGACAAGCCTGCTAGAGTCAAGAAAGCGATTCCGACTAAGTGGGTATATAAGTGTAAGAAAGACGATCGAGGTGTGATTGTCAGAAAAAAGGCACGTCTAGTGGTGCAAGGGTTTCATCAGCAAGAGGGTATTGATTACAAAGAGGTATATGCTCCAGTTGCAATATTAGAGTCGATTCGAATCTTACTGGCATATGCAGCTTGCAAGAATATCAAGGTCTACCAAATGGATGTTAAGAGTGATTTTCTCAATGGTGAACTACACGAAGAGGTGTTTGTCCAACAACCACCTAGTTTTGAAGATCCTGAGTATCCGGACCATGTTTACCGATAAAACAAAGCCCTGTATGGTCTACATCAAGCCCCGAGAGCTTGGTATGGTACGCTTGCTGACCATCTGACTGATACTGTCTTCAAAAGAGGGACTGTCGACTGCACTCAATTTCATAAAACTGTTGGTAATGATCTTCTCCTAGTCCAGATTTGTGTTGATGATATTATTTTTGGGTCTACAAATGACACATTGTGTAAGGAGTTCGAGAAGTCCATGCAAACAAAGTTCGAAATGAGTTCGATGGGAGAGATGAATTTCTTTTTAGGGCTGCAGGTTCACCACTCTGCTAACGGAATCTTCATTCATCAGACTAAGTATGTGAACGACGTCTTGAGCCGATTCAAGATTTCTGCCGGAAAAATCCCTTCTACTCCTCTCCCCGTGGGTCACAATTTATCACCGGATGAATTGGAGGATACCGTTGATCCAACCCTCTATCGTGCCATGATCGGATCTTTAATGTATCTAACGGCTTCTCGCCCTGATATTATGTTTGCTGTTTGTCTTTGTGCTAGGTATCAAGCAAGTCCACGAGTGACTCACCTAGATGCAGTCAAGAGAATTCTTCGGTATTTGAGGGGAAATCCAGACATCGGGTTGTGGTACCCCAAGGATAATACTTTTGATCTTACTGCTTATTCAAACTCGGACTATGGAGGTTGCAAGATCAACTTCAAATCAACGACTGCAGGATGTCAATTTTTAGGAAACCGGCTTGTTTCCTGGCAGTGTAAGAAGCAGACAACGGTCTCCACTTCAACCGCCGAAGCTGAGTATGTTGCAGCCTCGAGTTGCTGTTCCCAGGTTTTGTGGATACAACAACATCTTCGCGACTACGGTTTGAAGTTTCTTACTACTCCTATTCTGATTGATAATTCTGCTGCAATTTCTATCACAAAGAATCCCGTACAACATTCGAAAACCAAACATATCGAAATTCGATATCACTTTATACGGGATTGCTTTGAGAAGAAGTTGATTGACCTTGAGAAAGTACATACTGACTTTCAGAAAGCCGATTTGTTTACCAAAGCTTTTGACAAAACGCGTTTTAAATTTTTGCTTGATTTAAACGGATTGAAGACCCTCGCTGATATCCTTAAACAAGGATGACTATCTTTATTTTCTATTATTTAGGATGACCCTCGCTGATATTCTACAAAAAACTTAATCCAAAAACATTAGAAAATTCAGAAAAATAAAAAAAAAATATTGTGATTTCTTTTCTTTAATGTTTTCCTTTAAAATATTTCTTGAAAACCAAAAACATTTTAAAAATTTGAAAATCCAAAAAGAATGTACTTTTCAGTTTGTACAGAAAAATCCAAAAATCCAAAAAGACTGTGAAGTTTATTTTGTTTATAAGAATATTGTGTTTTTAAAAGTATATGTATAGAGAAAATCCAAAAAGATTTTTGCATGCGTTTGCTAAAAATTATGTCAATTATTTACATTTGACGGACATGTACGTGTATATGTTTGATCCTGACATTTACTTGTAAATGATCAGGTTAGCCATTTTCCTGATAATGAAAAATAGTTGCGGCATTCGTTATGCGTTTTTCAATTATTTTCTTGCTGAAAATTATGTCGGTTATTTAAGTTTGTGAAGCATGCTTGCATGTCTTGGTCCTATTATTCACTTGTTAAATTGATAGAACAGCCATTTATTTGTAGACTTAAGTTAACTGGGGCGATTAAATTTATCTTTATTTTGTTTTATGCTCCTCAAAATTATGAGTTTTTGAAGCAAAAAGAGAATATGATAGTACATTGATTATCTTGACCCCAAGTCCAGCAAGAAGTAAGCTTAAAAGATTGTGTGCTTAATTGCATTGGTGCATTGGTAGGTCTTAAAACAACCAAGTAGAGTATAGTATGTGATATAAACATAAAGAAACACCAAATTGAAAGGGGTGTTAGTCTCTAGCAAAGGTCTCGGTGAGGATGGCAGAAATGTAATAACCAGACATACTAAAGCCTTATAGTTGTTGATCTCCAAAAACATAATAAAGCAAATAACAAGCGTTAGGATTCTGGACACTGTGAGTCTTTATGCGGCTTAATCATCTGGGTATTCATATGCATGAATATTTCATTCACTTCTAGAGCAAACCCAAAGTCATTAAACTTGATCACTGTTGTACCTTGTACAAATCCAAATTACTGACTTGATCAAAATCCGTTGTTAGTCATACATTTGTTCCTCCCTTGCGTGCGTCTTAATACCATTAAGAAACGGACCCCAGGGGATACAATGTATGTAAGCCAACAGATGGACTCGTGCATACTCACTCTTAGTAAAGGAAACTTGATGCATTGCTCAAAATTTCTCAATTGGTATCAGAGCAGGAGCTGCTCTCGATACTTCGATTAAGGTATGAATCTGAGTTTTTCGTGTTCTTCGGGTTTTGGGTCAGATCTGGAGTAAATTAGTGTGTTATTGGTGAATTTGATGGTGAATTCGTGTTTATTGATGGAAGAGGGAACTTCCTGTGTAATTTGAGGTTAAGTTATGGTGTATTGTAGGATATGCTCTGGAAGAGCATGGTCACGGATTGATCAGATTTGGATCAATTCAATGATTGTTAAGTCGAAATTAATGGTAGATTTGTGTTAGTTAAGGGAATACGAATCTACTGGTGTAATTTGGTGTTAATTTATGGTGAAATGAGTGATTAACCACGGAAGAGTATGTTATGGTTTGATTATGTTTATGATGATTTAGTGGTTGTTAAGTTATTTGGATGTTAGATTTGGAATCGTGGTGAAAAACCGAGTTTTCGTGGTGATTTTCGAGGATAATTATGGTGGTTTGATGATTCTGCCATGGATGATGCTTGGTTTTTGCAGAATCCGGCCAGATCTGAGTTTTCCGGCGAGATAACTGATTTTTCCGGCGAATATCGTTTTCCGGCGAAGCAGTTCTGATCCAACAACCTGATTCGTGGTTACTGTAGCTAATTCGTTAAGGAGTCTAACGAATCTACTGTAGCAATTCGTTATGGAAATGGTAACGAATTAAGTTAATTCGTTATGGAAATTCGTTAAGGAAAATATAACGAATTAAAAGTTAATTCGTTAAGGTAATAATCACGAATTAAGTTACTTCGTTAAGTTAAT
This sequence comes from Bidens hawaiensis, assembly GCF_021521415.1. Lineage (NCBI taxonomy): Eukaryota > Viridiplantae > Streptophyta > Magnoliopsida > Asterales > Asteraceae > Bidens > Bidens hawaiensis. The sequence continues at coordinate 147,555 of NW_027493118.1, read as the reverse complement.
TCTTTAAGTTAAAGGTAACTAATTAAGGCAATTCGTTATGCTAATTCGTTAAGGTATTGGTAACGAATTAAGATGATTCGTTATTTGTATGACGAACTGGAAATCATAACGAATGGGAAGCCATTCGTGCAACTGTTATAACGAATTGGAATGGTAAGTTATAACGAACTGGCTGGTTGACGAAAGGCTTGGTTGACGAATTGAGAGCACAAATTAATTTAACGAATAGGATGATTATTTATAACGAATGGAGAGATGATTCGTTAAAAAAAAGGGCAAGCAGAAGAAGAAAACACATCCTTCTAAATTATTGAATTCCATTAATACTCCTCTTGAACGACTTCATATGGATTTATTTGTTCCTGTGAATTGTGCGAGTATTTCTGGGGATTGGTATTGTATTGTGGTGACTGATGATTATTCGAGATACTCATGGGTGTTATTTATGAGTTCGAAAGATCAAACACCAGTTTTGGTACAAAACCTTATCACCAAGATCGAATCACTGTACGAACAAAAGGTGAGGAGAATCCGAAGTGATAATGGTACAGAATTCAAAAACACTGTATTGGATTTATTTTGTACTCACAAAGGAATCCATCGAGAATACAGTGCACCTTATGTACCTCAACAAAATGGTGTTGCTGAACGAAAGAATCGAACCTTGATTGAAGCTGCACGTACAATGCTCGATGATTCTAAGCTTCCCGTCCAATTCTGGAGTGAGGCGGTGAATACAGTTTGCTATACTCTTAATCGGGTTCTAACAGTTAAAAGACTCAAAAAGACAAGCTATGAGTTATTGAATAATCGAAAACCTAATTTAAAGTATCTGGAACCTTTTGGGTGTCCTTGTACTATGTTGAAGAAGGATGCTGGTAAATTTGAAGAAAAAGCTATCGAAGGGTATTTTTTGGGATATGCATCTCCAAAGAAAAGGGTATTCAATTTTGCATCTGGTTGTGTTGAAGAATGGTACCATGTGGACTGTCAAAAGTACACAACTCCTCCTCAAGGGAAAGGTCCCGATTGGATGTTTGACAACGATAGTTTATTTAATTCATTTACTCCATCAACTGAACACATTGACGAAGACCTGGTTCAAGCATACTTTGAAGATCATTTGGCAATTCCACGATTTTCAAGTTCTAATGATGTTGCAGATCAACCTGATGCTCCAACTAAGGAACCTCAAGTTGCTTCTCCAATGGCTATCGATAATGTTTCCACTTCTTCTGATGATGATCAAGCTGACGATCAAGTTATTAACCTTGACAGTGATAATGATTCATCTCCTGAACTTGGTAAAATGGCGGGAAAAATTTTCTTGTGCGGATTTTTTCCAGAATACTCCTCGTAAGTGAGTTTTCATTCTTGAAAATTTTGGCGTTAAAATATATTTTTCGAAAATTTTCGGTGAATTTTTGGCGGGAAAATCGGGAAAAATTTTCTTTATCAAAATTTTTCTGGGATGTTCATAAGGTATTGGAGACTCTTCATGTAAATTTTGGTAATATATTTTTCGGCTGACTGTTTATGCGTTTTGACTGGCCGAGGGGGAGATCTCGTGTAATTTATGGAGGAGTGTGTTTGTTTGTGAACCTTGAAAATTATTTAAGACCTTGCCGAATTTGTCAAGAAAAGGGAGAGATAAAACTTTCATTTGAGATTATTTGGCTTGTATCTTCCTACGTTTGCAAGGTTTCTTGAAAAATTACTGCAATTCGGGTGGTAATTCATGTTTGAAAAGATGCGTTTAACTGAGTTCAAGACTGTAGTTGTTTTTCAATTGGTGATTGATTTGTTCAAGATTGAAACCTGACTATGTGGGATACGAGTATCTGTCCGTTTACTTCTTTCTGAGGGACTTTGATCCTGACTATGTTGGCTACGAGTATACGGCGGATTACTTCTGTTGAGGGGGACGATTATCGAACGTGTTGATCTTATTGAAGAATATACGAGTCTTGTCATTAGATTGAGTAATTTGATCATTTGGGGTTTATTAATGGAGGTTGAAACTCTGAATCTTATGATGCCCAAACATTAGTGCATCTTTGCGAATGAGATGTGGAAGAGCTTCAAAGAGTTATTTGGGATAAACGTTATCAAGAGAGGAAAAACCGAAGTGAAAGATGTTGAATGATCGAGTTGTTCATGAAGAAGTGTGACGAGGTTAAACGTAAAGATATGTTTTTCTTTACCGGTGCTGACGGATAGCTGATGACTTATTGCTGATTGTTGAAAGATTGAACTATATCATACGCCAATGGATGATCGGGATGATCTCCAATAGTTGCTCACTTTGAGGGGGTGATATGATATGAGAAGCTATAAGTTGTTGGTTTGCTGAAAAGATTTAAAGATTGTCCGTCTACACAAGCCCGAAAATCATCAGTCAAGGGGGTGTCTGTTAGTGCACGTTTTGTGACTGGTGATTTGCAGTTAAAGTATTTAAGGTTAAATTATTCGATAGCTACGGAAAAGGGGGTGTCTGTTAGTGCACGAAATTGTCTAGATTGAATATTTGTTGTAAATGGAGCATGTGGCCTATAAATATGTGGTTCCATGCTCATAATTAGGAATGTACATATTTAGAGAGAGATCTAGATCTAAATTATGCTCACCATAAGTTATTTCCATCCACCATAATGTATTCATCACATATTTATCAATAAAGTAATAATTTAACGTTTAGATCTTGTATATAATCGTTGTATCGTATTAGCGGCTAGATCCTTAACAGGTTATTTCAAATGGAAATAATAATGAAAGGTAAGGCAAGGTTAAAGGGTTGCATACCCTAATAATATATGCGAAGGTTAAAGGATTGCATACCCTAATAATATATGCAAAGGTTAAAGGGTTGCATACCCTAATAATATATGAGAAGGTTAAAAGGTTGCATACCCTAATAATCTATGCGAAGCTTAAAGCGTTGCATACCCTAATAATATATGCGAAGGTTAAAGGGTTGCATACCCTAATAATATATGCAAAGGTTATAGGGCGTAATGCTCAGTTATGCAAGTATGAAAGTACGAAGTTTGTAGTTATGAATATGTTGTATGTGGTATGATTAATTAGAACTCACTTAACATAGCTGACTTTTAGCATGCACGCAGGTGAGTAGAATGAGACAGTTGGCTTGAGCGGGGGCACATGGCAGAAGAATAAAGAGTCTGGCATCTTAAGACCTAAGACGTTTTTAATAAATGTTTTTTATTTGAAAGAAAATATGTTCGTTAAAGACAAAGTTATGGATGTGATTGTAATGTTTATGAAAGTTTTAAATATTCCGCGAAAGTTTTAATTAACACTGATATTTAGAACTGTGCTTATGAGTAAATCCAACGTTCAAAGTGAGGCACCGGTAACGGGGCCTTACAATCATTTAGTCTATGATAGTCGATGCAAACTCTTCATCCAGTAACCTGGGAATAAGCTTGTTCCTCTCATTGGTGACGATAGTCATGCCACCCTTTTTACGAACCACTTGAACTGGACTTACCCAAGCACTATCAAAAATGGAGAAAATGATCCCCATATCAAGGAGTTTAATGATCTTCTTCTTCACAACCTCTTGCATTTTCGGATTAAGCCGCCTTTGCGGCTGAACGACAGTTTTGAAATTATCCTCCATGAGGATTTTATAAGTGCAAAACGAAGGGTTGATAATCTTTCATGCAATCGCCTCTTTGTGCTCTCGTAGCACCCTCAACAACTTCTCTTTCTAGGCCCCCGTTAAAGCAGATGCAATAATAACCAGCAGCTTCCACTCTTCATCTAAAAACGCATACTTCAAATGGGCAGGCAAATCCTTAAGCTCTAACGAAGAAGGAGGACTCTCGACGGAAGGCCCGTCCATCAGATCGTCTCGTACGATCCCAACAAACATGCCAGATTCAGGGCAATGTGACTCAGTGTCGTCATCCAAGGACTGATCGGTCATGGCAACCATCTCAATCTCCAGAATCTCCCTATCGAGAATATGGGTGTCGGAGGCAGATCCTCCATAAATCTCGCTGAAACTCCCCAACATGTTCCATGATGGTATCGATGAAGTATATGGAGTCATCAGCAGACTTGGGGTGTTTTAGTGACTGTCGAACGTCAAAGGTGACGTTCTCATCCCCAACTCTCAAAATCAACTTACCCTCGCAGATGTCGATCAACGCCTGTGCAGTGGCAAGGAATGGTCGGCCTAAGATAAGTGGGACACTATCATCATCGTTCATGTACAAGATGACAAAGTCCACCGGGAAGATGAACTTGTCGACCCGAACAAGCATGTTCTCGACCACCCCTCGGGGGTATTTCACAGAACGATCAGCAAGCTGGATACTCATCCGGGTAGGACGCAGTTCGCCTAAACCCAACTTGCGATACACGAAATACGACATGAGATTAATATTGGCACCAAGATCTGCTAGTGCATAAACTACCGTATCATCACTCAAGATGCAGGGAATTGTGAAACTCCTAGGATCAGACATCTTCTCTGGTGACTTTCTCTGCAAAACTGCAGAACATCTAGTACTCAATGGGATGGAAGAGACCTCAGCTAACTTCTCCTTATTCTAAAAAATATCTTTAAGGAACTTTGCATATTTAGGCATTTAAGTTAGTGCCTTAAGGAATGGAATGTTATGGTGAAGCTGCTTCAAAAGATAAAGAAATTTGGAGTTATGCTCCTCGTCTCTATCCCTGCGGAGTTTCCCGGGGTATGGAACTCTAGGTTTGTAGAATCTTGCTGGTGTGCTGGGTAACTGCTGGTCCTCGGCATGTGATGTACTTCCTGGGCTTCTTTCTATTTAATAGTATTTTGTATTATTTCTTTTTTATCACAATGTATTATCTCATCTTTCGGTTTGTTTACTTATATTTGGGTCCGAGGCCTTGTAATCAACAACCCATTGGGTCGTAAATAATATATGTGAGCATGGCATTGCTTCACCTATAAAAGGTGAAGCATGCTCATGCAAAACCAACCTTTTGCAAAACTTTCATCTTATCGATTTGCCAACTCTCCTCTCATTTCCTATTTTCTTTCCTCTTCCTGCAATAAACAAACACTTTCAACATCCGAGATCTTGGTCCCCTGGCGTTGTCTTCATTGAGTCACTAGCTCTACAGCTCCCTATTTAACTGAACTAAAGTCAAATAAGGAGCGGCGAAGTTAACGACTCAATGAAGAACACACTAGGTGACCGAAATCAAATATGGGGCTTCAGAGCGACTCGAGGACAGTATTCCTAAAAGAAAGCAGCTTAATGGAGAAACATAGTCTATGTGGGTCTTGAACACATGCGAACGAACCGAGAAATAAGTAAACAAATTTGTCGAAAACGAAACATTAACTGCACATGGTTGTGTTGAAAGAGATCTCAACACAACTGTGTAAAGATGGAGGTAACCGACGGCAGGAAATGCTCTCGCACGCCAGTCAAAGGTTGAGGGTGGGATTCACACGCCGTAGAAAGGTGGTGCGTGGAGTTGCTTAACACAGCGGTTTTGCGGCAAACTTTTATCTCTGGTTGACTGGCGAGAGCGAATCGATCGATGGCGAGGATGAGAGGTAAGACTGCCCATAAAAAAATACTGATGGAAAATAGCCCGAATCTAGAACCAAAAATGAGACTTCATTAAGAATGGGAAATAAGGTGAAACGGAAAACGAAAAGGCACAAGAACTGAACAAGCGATGGCAGTTGTGACACACCGCTCTGTCTAGAATTTGCAATGTTTTGTATCTTTGCAATGGCGCGGAAAAGGTGGCAAAGAGTCGTGACTCTATTATCACGTGAGATGGTAAAATGCTTGATGTCATTCATAATGGTTTGCCATACAACATATAGAGACTAGAAAGTAAGCCTAGAAACCTGAGGTGGGCCCATAAGCTCATAATATAAGCTCTAATAATAATATAATCCAATACGATGGGCTTATAGCGTGGTTAAAGAGGCAACACAAAGCCTCTAGCTGATGTCTAGCTTGTATTTAGTTTGTAGAAAACTATTGGTCAATACAAATTGAAGCAACGGTGATCAGTAGCAAAAGATTATCAACAGTTTAAAATGATGAACAAGTCTTGGGAACTAACAAGTTTACTACTGATGTTGTTATGCTACTGTAATTGCCAACAATTAATAGTTATGGCTAGGGGGCATTAAAAGTCGGATATCTGAATCCGTAACCGAAATTTCGGATATCCAAACTTTGAAACCCTAAACAATATTAAACCCAATTTAGCCACAATCTAATAAAGATACAATAAAGAAGGGGTCAAGAGGAGGGGGGGTCTATGAGAGGAGGGTTCTAGTGCGGCAGAGATGGAGGAGGTTGTAGCATACCAAGTACCAGATTGTTGTTATCAATAACATAAACTGACATCCACCACTACCCGAAGACCATGACGGAGATGAGAAAGTGATGTCGACTTTCAATATGGCTATTGAATGGTGCTTTCAAATTTCTACATGGGCTATATAATTGTGATGGGTGGTGAAGTTGTAGCAACAATTTCAAAGGTTAATAGTGGAATTTGGCTGGGCCTGTTCAGAGAAAGCAAAAACAAGTTCTGGTCCTATTGTGAAAAAAAATTTGGATCTAAAAAAAGGATTTTGCTAAGTTTAAACAATTTAATTTTTATATGGGTTTATTTGGTTATAATTTGGGTAGTGTAAACAACTTTTGTATAAAAACATGATTGTTTTAAATGAGATTAGAACTCATAACCTTTTTGTTAGTAGTAATACCCATTTTCCACTAAACCAACCTAGTGGTTATGTAATTGAGTTTAAACATTAAATTATAGATTGTTTTTAATAAAAATACAAATAATTATTTATTAAAAAAAAAATCAAGCCTAGCGGGATGTCGGACCGTTAACCGTTGACAACCCAGCCACCCCAAGGGCCGGCCCTGGAATTTGGATGGTGCAGGTGGGGTTTGGTGGTGATGTCTAATACGAGATTTTGGGTGTCTGGGTATTAGAAATGATAGGTTTCGCTTTTCTTTCTAATGTCACAACTAGACAAAACTTAAAGGTTAACAAAATTAATTAATATTCAATATATTTTATTTTAAAGAGAAAATTCGGATTATCGGATATCCGAGATATATCCAAACCACTATCCGAATTCAAATCTGAATCCGAAAATTCGGATATCCGAGATTCAGATATCCGAATTTTCGAATACTTTGGATTCGGATTTTCGGATATTTCGAATTCAGATTTTTTGAACACCCCTAGTTATGATAATTTAACAGTCAATTGTCATTATGTTTCTTGAAGAGTCGTGATGGTACATCGCACCGATTAAACCCCTGTATAAAGGAGTCACTTGGCCTAATATGGGATATTGAGTTACGAATTCTGGTACAATTTTCATAGAGATTTTCTTACTCATTCTTGAAACATTTGTCTTATCCAACTAAATATTTAAATATCAATCAAAATAACTTTAGTCTGAAAGTGATCTCACGAAAGGTTATATAGAAAAACTACAAACTAAGAGCAAAACTATATATGTATGCACATTTTTTACTTAACTCTTACATGCATATATATAGGATTTTATTATAAATTTCTAAAGCTGGACTAACCTCGCGCATTCTTAAGTGCAAAATCTTTTCCAAGCCTTTTGAATTCAAAGCGGATAATAAAATTGGGATTTTTTTTATTAAAAATTTCTTTCGATCTTACAATTACATAAAAATCGTTTTGAAATTTTGCTTTTGATACATTTGGTTTTCCGGCCCCAGAGGCAATGAATTACTTGAGTAGGGTTCAGCGTGTCGTTCACGAAACCTCTTCAGCTCCTAAGTCCCAAAGCTTCGTTTTTAGTATGATTGGCTTTGCTATTCAAAAGGGGGTTGCGGCACAACTTGTTGCCCTGTTGCCTGCCACTTTATTGTAATCGCTTTGTAGTAGTTGATATATAACATTGAACTCCCCTTGATCCGTGTTGCTTAAGTATGACAATTCTTTATACAGTGTTTACAAAATCATAAAAATTACAGTGACTAATGGATTTACTAAATATTTGTTGGACATTAACATTTGGGGTTTGGTTTATCCAACTCAATTTGCAATTCCACACGCATGAAATTAAACCAATGGAAAGATTGTCGGATTGTCGTCAATGCCTCGTCAGCTGGAGTGTTGCACCCGCCAAAAGGTGGCTTCTACAATGTAACGGACCCAATTCACTTGTGTGATTCCTAATATCATGTAACCATAAGATTTCATTTTATTGACAAGAAAGTTGTCACCTTCGTTAACATCTCTTTCTCTCACGTGATATATGTCCTCTCTTTATATTTTTGAGTCACAATCATATTGTTTAAAATAAATATAAAAAATAGGATTATATCAATTCTGAATATGTTAAGGTTCCATGACATGACAGGCAAGTAAAGCAGCATTGATCAGTTTCTACGAATCCCTTAGGAGTGTCTCCGACAATAACAATAACAATCTTGACACTTGAGTTCATACTAGACGTGCACAAATCGGGTATTGTTAAAAACCCGAACCGGTTCGGAACCGGGTTTTTTCACACCGGGTAGAAAATGGGACCGGTTGGACCCGAACCGATGACATGAAATGGCAACTTTTAGGAAACGGGTAGGGTAGGAACCGGGACCGGGTATTACGTAAAAACCGGTTCCGCCGGTTTTTTTTGAAATTCAAATAATATAGCCGTTAGGAACCGGTTCCAACGGCTATATAGCCGTTTTAGACCGTTGGAACCGGTTTTTTTACTATATAAACCTTACCAACATACTATAAATAGCAATGTGTTGTGTGTTATTATGTTAAACCACTTTCAAAAGTATAAAACACACTCTAAATCACAATTAAGGTTAAACCGAGAAGAAATGACAACTAATGACGACATTGTTATGGTGATCGAAACAACACGATGCCCCGATGTTTGGGTTCATTACGATTTGTGTGTCATGACCGACGCACAAGAGATGGCTCGGTGCAAGTATTGCTCGAAGTTTCTTAAAGCGGGGTCGAACTCGACCTTACGAAAGCATACGAATAAGTATTGTCGTGAGAAAAAAAGTTTGGATGCCAAGAAAGCGGAAGTGGGGGAGTCGTCCGGCTCAACAACTCAAGCATCTACCGCCGGTGACAGCGCTTAATCGTTGTAGAACGCCGGATTAAAACGACGGCCGTTGTTTTTTAGTTTAAGTTGTTATGTTTAGTATCGTTTATGTTTTAATAATGTTTGTAATAGTTATTGTTTAAATAAATAAAATGTTCGTCGTTATTAAAAAACTAACAAAAAATTAATCATGACTAATAAGAAATAAACCGGTACTAGTAATAAACAAAACAAAAGTAGTTATTAAACAAATAAAAACAAAATATTAGTTGAACTTTTTACAAATAATTTTACTAAAACAAATAAAAATTACAACTCTTCTTCGTCTTTACCCTCGTCTTCATTATCGGAAGAAAGCCCGTCCTTCGCCTCCTCATCATGAATAGGACGCTCTATTGGTATTTCGTCTTCAAAGTTCGCCTTGTGTTGTACATGATCCACTGCATCCAAATGGTCCTTTAGGCATATGCAAACCTCTAGAGACTCGGGAGTTATAAAAAAGAGACAAAAGGACATATTCATAAAAAGGGAAATTAAATCTATTCTATAAAGATAATCAAATAGAAAGGATAAAAAAAATCAATTTCAATTTCGACCAATTTATAATAACTAATAAATAGAATTCAAAATTCGAAAAAAAAATGAGAATTCTATTTAGAATCCCTTTTCTTTAGAGAGAATTCTCGGTAAGATTGAGATGAAAACAAGAAAATTTGGATAAGAGCAATAGTTAGTTTTAACTATAACTAAAATTAAAAGCAAAAGTGATGTACTAAAAATAGGATTCTAATCGATGAATCTTGAAAGGAACCACGCCCCGCAAAAGGAAACTAGATGGTTGGACCAAAAGCAATTCTTACTTTAACTAAACAGTTATCCTATAGGCTAAGCACTTCCATAACGTGAGCTCGGAGAAGAAAGAGATAGGAGGGTC